>NW_020955591.1:320396-323056 GCF_003031625.1 Empidonax traillii
CCATCTACGTCCTGAGGACCTCACTGCCACCGTCCAAGCGTGCTTGGCCCCGGCAGATGAACCTCAGGATTAAAGGGTGGGCTCAGTTCCGCGCACACTGTGTCTCACCTAAAAAATCCAATGCGCAGGCTGGAAGGTGGAAAGACCTTCCCCGGTTCTTCGTTCGCGAAGAGACTGGCCATTATTAACATTAACATACCCAGCATAAATTAATCTTTCTTCCAAGTAAAATTCTTGCCATTATTTCTGTCTATTCCAAGTTTTTGTGCTTCTGAATTTCCTGTTTTCACACATTATGATACATATATATTTTAGAATTTCTCTCTCTTTATACTAAAAAGTCTTTCCATGACTCTCCCACTGTTGTTCAATGAACCTGTCTACGTTATTCTACACTTCAAGTATAGAATAGGCAGCCCACTATTGCTATATAAAAGGACAGTGATACTCTTCCAGCTCTTTGAAAAATGCCTTTGCTTAGATTTCTTTAAATATATATGTATTCTTTTTGTAACAGCTTTGGATAAGATTTCATTTTTGTTTGCATTAGTGACAGAATCGTATTTTCTGAATATATTTTATTTTCCTCTATGCCTATGCTCCTCCAGTTTCTCATCTTTTGTGCTGTGAATAGCAGGATGGAAAAAAACTACTAGAAGAATAAAGATTTTTCCTGTTGCCTTGATTTGCTTTTTATGTAGTAGTTTCTTGACCCTGTATTTTAATTGCTAAGTTCATGCATCTGTCAGAGTAATAACTATGAATACAGAATCTTACTGAATATTTCAGATTTCTACATTTAGGCCTCTTTCTTTACAGTATCAAAGAAGGGCTATGATCTCAAGGACAGCAAAATCTCTGACATTCCTAACACTGAGAGAGCAGGATAATTGCATTCATTTTTTGATCAAGACTGCTTCAGATGGTGGAAAGCTGCCCTAGTGATGAAAGTTTTGCCTCAGTCTTCAGAGCAGCCAAGATTTCATGTAATGTACTTTCCAAAACAGCTGGTAGAATTCTCAGTGCTATAGTAACTGGGTGATAGATAGCCCTGAGCTACTTCTCTGACAATAGTTAGAGAGGGAGGCTATGAGGATTTTCAGTACTAGGAGAGGAAATCGGTTTGGCTTTAACTCCTGTAAATTATTGCTGTATATTTTAGCTCTACACATTCTGGTTACTGTTCCAATGGGGAAAAATTACCATGCTAAGATAAATATACTTTGGCAATCTCTATCTCACTGTTGATTGCTACAACTTCTATGTGTAGTGAAATCTGTTCTGTGCAGAAAAAAATTTCTGGTTTATGTACTCTGATACAGACAGTGATGGACAAGATGCCTGTCTCCCCGCTGAAGTCTGAAGACATCCACCTGTTGCTTTTTGTGAGGACAGAAACACATTCTTGAGAAGGATACAGTGGCAGCAGAAAGAATTTCATGTTTTTCTTGTCAGTCACCTGCCAGCACAGTGCA
This sequence comes from Empidonax traillii, assembly GCF_003031625.1. NCBI lineage: Eukaryota > Metazoa > Chordata > Aves > Passeriformes > Tyrannidae > Empidonax > Empidonax traillii. The sequence goes on from NW_020955591.1 coordinate 321,872, forward strand.
CTGAATCAGCTCACTGAGGAGGCAGAGGTAACAAAGGTTAGTCTGGCATGGGGGGACAAATGCCACTGTGCATCTGGGACATGACAAGGAGATTGGAGGGAAAGGAGAGAGAGGATGTTCTGCTCAACCCTAAGAAGCTTGAAGGTCTGGTTCAGCCCATCTGGTCCCATCACACATGAGGATGGGACATCCTAACAGAAGAAGAGAGTTCCTTAAACTCCAGCTGCAATCTGATAAGCTTTCTTCCAATGAACAGCACTACTCACAGAGTACAGCATGAAGTACAATCTTGTAAAACCAGGTAACAGAGCCTAAAACTATATTGTCTGTGTATATTCATGGCTGATGAGATCACTTCAAGGGATAAAGGACAAACCTTTCCACTAAGGATAATGTTAGAGTTTCTGGTACAGACATTTGCAAAATACTCCTGCTTTGCCAGGGAGGTGGCACTGCGCTGTAACTGATATTTTTTCCTTTTCTCTTTGCAATATATATTAGGGTAGTTAATCAGTTATTTCTCCCCTTCACGTGGGGGTCTCACATGTCTACGTGACTCTGCTGACAGCCTCAGTTTCTAGCTACTAGAGTCTGCCAGGACCTTTAGGAACTGTTATACTAATTACTGGCTTTGTGTTTCTCATCACTGATGCCGATTCTCCTCCAGATTCTTGCAACGTGAAACAAAAATTTGATTAAACTTCTCTCCAGCCAAAAGGTGTTATACTGTAAACAGGACGTTGGGAGTACAAGTATTCCCATCTATGACAGAACTTCCAGGATTCCTTGCTGCTTCTGCATTTTCAGAGTTTGAAAAGTTGCTCAGATGTGGCTGACCAGAAGGTTGAGGGTTTCTATGTTTAGTGTACAAAAATAAGTTCTTCCCAAGTAAAATTCTCAATCTTGATCTGCTTTTTCCAGTATCTCAGTCTTTGAACATGTTCCTTATTCCTTTTTTAAAAAAGGCAGGATCATTGTGGAGCATTTTCTTGGAACAAATGAAACATTGTATTAGTTTCTGGACAAGGCTCCATCAAGAGATTTTTCTGGATTCAGTTGTTGCTGTCAGTGTCTTGGATGATCTGATGCCCCTGATTGCTGTAAAAAGTTCCAAAGGAAATATTCCAAGGTTTCCATGAGCCTATGTTTCCCAAGAATCATAGACTGTTAGGAGATCACTAGACC
>NW_020955591.1:323300-338298 GCF_003031625.1 Empidonax traillii
TTGTATTAGTTTCTGGACAAGGCTCCATCAAGAGATTTTTCTGGATTCAGTTGTTGCTGTCAGTGTCTTGGATGATCTGATGCCCCTGATTGCTGTAAAAAGTTCCAAAGGAAATATTCCAAGGTTTCCATGAGCCTATGTTTCCCAAGAATCATAGACTGTTAGGAGATCACTAGACCAGCACTCCTCTGTTAGGAGATCACTAGACCAGCACTCCTCAGTCTGTGCTCACCACTGAAGTATTTTCAGGTGAAGAAAGGAGTGCAACACCTTGGATGATCTCCATATCTAGACTACCGTTGCATGAGGTTCTTTCCTTTCCAATTTCTAATGCAAAGACCAAAACAAGGTAAAAAAATTTAAGGTTATCCTCAGTGAAATCACTAACATCTGCTAAAACATAGTTACTCTATCTATAATCTATAATTTTCAGGAACTATTATGAAGACAACAAAGATTTGGATCAGAGTGCTTTTGGTAGTAAACGAGATAAGTAAAAATGATTTACAGTTTGGTTTGCTCAGGTGGAAGGAGGGGAGAAAAGAGAATTACCCTGGATTTACAGAATGCTAGGGTTTCTGTTTTGGAATTATTTTTGGATTAGAATCTGGGCAGATTCTGTTCCAACAGATAAACTCTAACAAAAAGGATTATGACTTACTGGAAATGAAAATATTTTTTTATTTAAATGACAGTTGAAGAAAATAGAAGAGATGGAAAAATTGAGATTTTTCCTGTTTTCAGCAATCCAAGTGGAAGAGTAAAAAGTAGAGTTATTCTAAAAAATAGGCAATTTTTGCTTACCAGTGTACTTATGCAATTAAAACAAACAAACAAACAAACAAACAAACCAACCAAGCCTACAAAGCAAGAATAGAGAGTACAAAAATTGAAGTTTGCAATGGCCATTATAACACCGTACATAGCATCGTGAGAACAAGATTTTCCTAATGCAAGATGTCAGTTTTGAACAATAGAGCTGATATTCAGTAGTTAACTCAGAAAATAGAAGAAATGTGTCATCATATGTCATCAAAGTATCTATTTACAATGCAAATTAGAGTAGATAATTTGACATTGATGAGTGCATGGATAAAACCTATGAACTCTACAGATTCTCTACTCCTAAGGTTTTGTAAAAAAAGAATACAAGGAGAAATTTTTAGGATAGAAGGCAGAAAGATTAAACCCTTCCTTTGACTAGCTGTTCAAACTAATATAGGAATATCACTAAATATCACTGAAATCACAGAATGCTTGTAGCCATTTTAACTAGCCAGGTTAGCTCCTGGTCAAAAAATGCTGAAAAGGTCTAAAATAACAGGGCTTCTAAACTGGCAAGCAGAGAATTTACTACCTATGAGAGGAATAGGCAACCTTGGAAATATGACAGTGTGAATGTGAACAAATAACTAAGAAAGCCAGAATAAAAGCAAAGTGAACAGACCAACAAAGAGCTGCTAATATTTACCCTATCTCACAGAAAGGCAGAGTAAAGGATTAAGCATCATTACCACTGCATATTTTCACTTCTGTAGGGTGTCATTGACCATACCTCAGCAAAGCTTGGTCTGGTGAGCTACAGCAAAAGCTATGAGGCACAGTAATGTTTCGGTAGTAAAAGGAAAATAAGACAAGCTGGGAAGCCATGGAGATAATCTGTGCCTATAGAGTCAGATAGGTACAACTTACTCTGACACCAAAACTTTTGGAGAGCTTTGAAGAAGAAGTTTCTGTCTCTCACACCTTGCTCCTAAGTATTATCTTTTAACCTATCCCTCGTTTTCTACTCTTCCTTTTTTCTGTCCTTCACTTCCTCCATTCTCGGTTAAAACTAAAAGACAGCATTACTAGCATCAAACCTTTTCAACATCAGTGACGTCATTGTCGTGAAGTACCAATAAATGGGCAACCTGAAGCTAGTGTGTGCTTTCCAGTGTGTATATTTTCAGACAGGTAATCTTGAATTACGCCATTGTAATTCTAGGGGAAAAGCAGACGGCTGTGTAGGGTTTTGTTTTTGGTTTTGTTTTTTTTTTTTTTAACAGCATTATAAGGATCTCTAGTTGCTTCACATAAAAGCAGACAAATTAGTAAATGAGGTCTGATGGAAGAAAGCACTGCATCTGCAGGCAGAAAACAGGCCCCTCAGGAATCTTAAAAACCAGCAGAACTTCTTTAAAAGAAGAAAACAATGAACAAGAAAAAAATACAAAGAATAAGAAATACCCAGTCTATTTCCTTAAGGGACAGCGCAAAGGAGGAATAAAGAGATTTAACAGTGAAGGTACAGAATAAAATGGAGAATTTGAAATTGCCTTGTTGTGGAACTAATGTTTTTTCTTGATCTGTTCCGTGACTGCTGAAGGTAGAATTTGAAGTGTTTTGGTGGGATCCCTTTTTTTAACTCTCAAGCCTCAGAAACATACAATATCTCACCTTCCATGCTTTTTGCCGGGTGTTTCCTGAAAGACTTGGAGCTCTGATGCCAATGACTAAGGAGAGAAGTCTTCAGATTTCTGAAGACAAGCCCCAGATTAGCTCTGCGCGAACAGCCGCAGTTAAGTTTTAAGACCAGAGGCGTGCTTAAACACCCCTCCCCGCCAGCAGACCTCCCTTCTCCCGCGCCCTCACAGGATTCCGCAGGAGCGCAAGGTGCGCAAGCGACGTCTCCGCCGGCCGCCCCAGCGCAGGACCGCGGGCTCGGAGGGGCTGCGCTGACCGGGGGCTGCCTCGCCCCGTGGGCAGCTCCCCCGCCCGCGGGTGGAGGCGAGCAGCCCTCCCCGCCCTCCGTCCCCTCCTTCCCCCCGCCCCGTGGCGCCGGAGCCCGGCGGCGCTGCGGGCAGGGGGTGCTGCCGCTTTCCCGGCCCCGCCGTCCGCCGAGCTCCCCGCGGGGCGGCCGGAGCGGAGCGGCCCCGTCCCGGCCATGGGGCTGCGCGCCGCGGGGCTCCTCGGCTGCTGCTGCTGCTGTTGCTGCCTGCTGCCCCTCGTCCTGACCGCAGCACCAGGTAAGGCCGGAGCGGGCAGCGCGGACGGGGCGCGGGGAGCGCGGCGGGCACCGGGATCCTCTGCCCGGGAAATGTCGCGGTGAGGGGAGGCGAGTTGGGAAAGTTTCGGGAGTTTGCCGGGCCCAGGCGGGAAGCGGCGGTGGCGGCAGTCGTCCCGCAGTCCCTCGAGGGCAAAGGCTTGCTCAGTCGTTGCTCCGGCCAGAGATGCTGGTGCCTTTGCGAAGCTTTTCCTTAGCAGCAGATGGAATGCGTTTCTCCTTCCATTGGCGTAGTGTGTCAGTGGCTAACGGTGATATTTCAGAGGAGTACAACTTGATGCAAATGCTTAAGCAAACAAACAAAAACTGCGACTGAGGTATCTTTTCCTTAACTTATCTATGCGTGATTTAATGAAAGTGATTATTTTTACCCCATGTAGGATTGAAATGAATTCAAGACTTTTCTTGTAAGTTGTTTTAAGTGTAATTTCTTTCCTGACTAAAGGTACTTTTGTGTTTCAAGTGGTTCTGAAGCAATGCATTTGGAGCGGCATGCTCTGAAACGACATCCATGGATCTGCTCTGACATTTCTCTTAAAGCGGTGTATGGGGGTATTACATACGCGTTGTATGTGCTAAAGTGACTTAGTATTCTTTTGCTGTTAATTCTTTCTGTCATTTCCCTTGCCCCATAGGAACACTCTATAACATGTTCCCGCTTAAGTTAATTTAAAATCTTATGTTGCAAAAACGTTTGTTTGAAGAAAAAACCAGTACATTATACAGTCTGTGTTCTTTTAAAACATCAGTAGTGTGTATAGGACATGATGTGGTGTTTTTTTTTTTTTTTTGAGTGTTGATTTTTCTCACATGATGTTTATAAAAAAATCTCTTCCAGGCGTGAACTGCAGAACTGGCTGTCACCCAGAAAATGGATTTTGTGAATCTCCCAATGAATGCAGGTAAAAAGATCTGTCAGACAGGGCTGTTAACACGGGAGTGGACCTCTTCAATAATTCATAGTCCTGGTAAAACAGAGAGAAGCTGAAATGGTTTGCTCTTTGAAAACATGGAGCTGTAATGGAACAGCACTCTACTACAATACAGTAACTGCAATAATAGAGCATAGATGTCTAGATACCTTTTTAATTTACTTTTTTCCAGTACAAACTATTTACATTGATTAGCTTTTTTCTTTCTCACTGAATGAAATGGTTTTCTTCACATAAACTCCTTCTAGTGTCCCAGAAGCATTGATGGTATCCTTTTGTTCAAATAGTCCAAAGTTTATTTACTGTGCCTCAAAAAGGGGAACATCCTTGTAATTATGTTTATGAAAAATAAACTATGTCTCTATCTTGTCTTTTATCTCTTTCAGGTGTCAACCTGGCTGGCAGGGTGCTCTTTGTAATCAGTGTGTTCCTTTCCCTGGGTGTTTGCACGGCAGCTGTGCCAAGCCCTGGCAGTGCATCTGTGAGGAAGGCTGGGTTGGCAGCCTCTGTGACATAGGTTTGCACATCCTTTCCTGTCCTTGAGCAAGTGAGGGAAGCAGCCCCATCTGGTGCTGGAGACATGCAAAGGCCTTCTGGAGAACTAATTTTAAAATACTGAATGTTAGCTCCAGATAATAAAAGTTTTCTGGGCAGCAGCACATAAACCTCAAACTTGTATAATAATTTAGGCGGGCAATGCAGTATCTTTTGTATTTGGGTATATGTGTGGGCAAAGTGTAAACTTATTCTATTTTAAACACTGATTTTCATGGGCAAGGCCAACAAATAACTGCTCCCTTGTTAATATAAGGCCTTTTTATAGAAATACAGTTGTCTTGTATATATTAAATATATTTTGAAATATTTATGTAGCAGATTATATATATATATATATATATATATATGCTGCTTTCTTAATACTTCTTGAAAACAAAACCACTGTGCTTATTTCTTCCTTTGCTTAACCCAGTGATGGTGCAGTGGAGTAACATTACTACAACTGAGGAAAAAAAGTCTGCCTGAACAGGCTGCCACTTCCTTCTCAGGTCTGAGCGGGAAGAGTTGTATGTGGGCTCTCTCACCCTTGCCACTCAGAATGAGCCAGCTTAGCAGAAGCAAGATGAATAATTGGCCTTTGTTGAGCTGGTTTATTTTGGCTAACATAAGCAAATGCTCAATCAAAGAGATCTGAGGAGACAGAAAACACATGAACATCCAAGAGCATGCACCTGTTCTGCCCACGTAGCTGCAGCTGGAAGAAGAGAGGTGTCCAGGGGCTCATTCTCTTTTAATGCCTTTCAGGCTTTTGTTGGTATGTGGCTTATAATTTATAGAGTATTCCTGAGTTCTCCCATGCATAGCCAAAGCAGTATTTAATGATGATGGTTTGAGCTGGGTAAGATTTTCAAGATGACTAAAAGACTAGGAAGATTTTAGGTAGTTCACATCCTTGCAGTGACATGGACTTTGGTGCAAGGTTCTCAGGTACTCATTTACCTTCTCATCAGGTTTTAAAGCCAGTACTCACTGGCTGCACATGTAAGAATAGAGGCTTCTTAGTTTAAAGCTAGTCCTGGTGTGTTTACAGAAGCTGTGGTGGCAGTAAGCTCTCAGATGCTCTGGACACATCTCACAGATGTGTTTGTACCTGAGGCAACCAGCCACCTAAACTCATTACAGTTGGTGAGGAGTAATGGGTCCCTCTGTGATCTACAATCATAGATTTCCAAATCCGGACAGAGCAACCACCACCTTAGGAGGCTCAGTTCTATTGCTTATCAGTAAATACAAAGGATCACATTTTTAAAGGTACCATCCTCACAGCTACTTTTAAAAGCTTTAAGTGCCTGTTTGAATTTGTTAGTACTAATATATCTTCGCAATTCTGAACCTTGCAAAGTTTCCCTCTTGCAACTGATACTTAGGAAGCAAAAGAATGCATTGAAAATTACTACCCATCTCTTTATGGAAAAATATTAATTTATTACATAATCTTTAACATCGTCCTATAATACCAGTGCAGAAACTATTATTTCTCTTAACACTCAGAGGCATCTTAGAGTCTTCTTTGCTGATTTGAATCTAGATCCTCATGAAAAACAGCCAAGAATATTCAGCCAAAAAGACATAATCATCTTTTTATCTACAGTGACACGTTATGTTGACAGTCTTTCATCTCAGTGGTTTTACCTACTCTAAATGTGTTGGTTAGCCGCAAGGGATCAAGAGTTCTCTTGTCTTCTTGCTACTGGAAAGTTGCTACGAATTGTTATCCTGACCCAATAAAGCACTGAAACCTCAAATGAGTTGATTGCTCAGCCCCTGATCTCATATCCTCTGCCAAAGAGCTTGTTTCAGTTTCCTGGTTGTATAAAGTCACTACAGGCAGCTACAACTCATTTACAGGTACCCCTGAATGAAACTTGATCAGGTTAGGAAAATAGAAGGAAAAACCCAGATGGGAAAACTAGAAGGGTCTGAAGTTCATTGGCCACTACTGCCAACACTTGAAATATTTGTAAAATGCAGATATAGTTGCAGCATCGTGTTTGCTTGCTAAGCATAGGAGTGAAAAAGATGATTTGGACTGGTGGTTATATCTTTTTTCTGTTTTCTAGAAAAATTAGTGTATGATCTCCTTGTCTTGGAAGCTCCTTTCTGGAGTAGTTTTAGATCACCAAGTGATTTGCTAATGCCTGTGATTGGGTAGCTGGTTTTTTTAGTCTGGGGAGCCTGGTTCTCAGTTCAGGTCAAAAATTACCTTCCCGGTACTTCAGAGGCATGCAGGTTATACCTTGGGTTTGATCTGCTGAAATCATGTAGAGATGAATCAGTGGTAGCATTTATGACTATTATTGCAGTCGCATGGGCGTGACACTTGAAGATAGACATCTGTGAGTTGGTCTTAGTGTTAACACTGCTGATTAATCTCTGCAGTGGAGTGCACCAACCTGCCCAACTGAATGCCATGGCATCTTCTCATCTTGTGGAAACATAGCCTCGAAGTCAGGTATATGAACACCTGGAACCAGGCTGCAGAGCACAGTTTCCCTCTGCAGCTGATACACACTGCACAGTACAGGAACCACATCAAACACTGCCCATAACAAAGGGAAAATCAATTTAGTCAATTTATTTCCAAGAAAAAATGACGAGCCAGTCAGAATATATGATCCACCTTGCTAAATCAGATCTATCATCTTGTGACCCCTGGCTGTACCTACACAGTCGTGTTAGCAGGTCCATGACCTTCTACTTGAATCCTTGCCTCAATTTGGCTGAAAAGCCAATATATGGTGTGAGCTGGGAGTATACTGTGCTACTTGTCACTTGACTGTTTTACCAAGGGCATGTGTTGGTAAAATGTCATCAGAGAGCGCAGGTAAAGCCTCTAATGCCCATGCTAGGCATGCATAAGACAGGACTTAAAAATTCTGCTATGACACGCCACTATTAGATGTGTCTTCCTCAAAAAGAAACTTAGTGATTGTTTCATGTACTGCAGCATGACAATTTAGTTTTAGGCAAATATTAATTTATTGGTAATATGGTTGTTGCCGTTCATAATACATGTGTAAATATATCATCTTTTTTTTTTTTTTTTTTGTTCTCATCTGAGATTCAGTTATCACTTTAAGCAAGTAAGTCAGTTGTTGGCCTTTTGAGAGGTAAAACAGAGAAAAATAGAGAAAGTGGGCTAACTGAGGCTGTGTTTGTATTATGTTTTAAAAGGACCTGGTACAACAACGTTTTAAGTTGTGTTTTAAAATTAAATCCCTGACAGCAATGTATGCATATGTGTGCATGTATACCTATGTGATACATACCTATCTATCTATCTATCTCTCTCTCTCTATATATGTATATTTCAGACAGTTTCCATGCTCCTGCATCAAAGTTCATATTTTCTCCTGCATCAGAGAGTACATGCTTTATTAGCTGCCTTTAGAGCCTGAGAAAATGGTTGACAGACAAAACTGCTCCGAAAAGCATTCAAGGTTATTTTGGTCCTTGTGAAAATTGGAGTTACACTCGAAGTGCATGCTAAGTTGTTGTCTTGCAATGAGAACAGGCTAATATATTAGAAATAGAACCTTTTTCGCAGTGAAGATCGTATTTGAAAGCTAAGGCTGTTGTTTTGCTATGGTTAAAATTTTGCAGTACCTCATGATATCATGTAAATTTTGTTTTGTGCTGTGGAAAGTAAAATAAAAATGCCCTTAAATCTCTTTTCACCTTCTTAGAAAGTGTGTGTGTGCACATGTGTGTGCAAAGTATCAGATAGCTTCCAGTCAGCACTTCTCTGCAGCTGCTCCATAAGCTGGTTAAAATATGCTCTTGTTTGTTTATTTAGTTTTAATTATTTTAAAAATTCATTAACTGTTTGAGTGGGAATTGGCTCAGCAGGGAAATTGTAAAGAAAATGAGATGTGTGACTTTGGATCCAGACATCATATAGCTCTCTCTTCTGGTACAATTATGTAAGGGTTGAATGTAGTCCAGCCAAAAGATGAAATTTTAGCAGATTGTTTTTAACTTGCTGATCTCTGTTTTTATGAAATGTTTGTTCATAAGCACATAATGATATGGGCAGGGAGCAGAGAGGATTCCCAGTTCCTGATTGCTTTATCAGAATTCTGCTCATGGAGAAGCCAAGATAGTGAAAGGATGGCTAGACTACGTAGAAGTTCTGTCTCCCATACTAATATTTTACTTTTAATATTACTCATTTGTAGAATGGAGCAATTCTAACATATTTTGCAAGGGGGAGCTAAAAACAGAAAAGCTGAAATTGCTTGCAATAGTTGAACAACTTGAACTCCATTTTAACAGACGGAGGAATAGATCAGAATTTATAAAATGCATGATAAAGAATTATTAAAGCTGCATTTTATGTGAAATATTGCATATTGTTTACTTACTTTTTCTCATTAGACTGACTGAGCCCTGTTGGGTTTTTTAAAACAGATATTCACCCGTGTTCTGCAAAGCCCTGCACCAATAACTCAACATGCATAGAGACTGGTGATGGAGGATATATTTGTCTGTGTGCCGAGGGATTTACAGGAAAAAACTGCCATCTCAAGAAAGGACCATGCATTATTAATGGGTAAATATTGATTTCTGATGTGAATTTAAAATCCACACTTCTGCTGACTAGTATTCAGAATTCTTTACTAAGTGGAAGCATCTGTGCCCTAAAATACATAATACTTTCATAGTGCTGATATTATTAAACTTTACAAATCTGATCTGTTAATATTTTAAACATTTGCAAATTATCAGCACAAGTTTTTATGCACAATTTGAGTACTCAAAGTGCTAATTTTCACATTTTATTGTGGTGAATTTATGCCTTCACATGATTTTTGTAAAAAAACTTGAAGTAATCTCCTATCCTGTCCTCTCACCTCTAGTGAGGGATAACTGTATGTACAAAGCATATAGACTGATAAGAACAGTGGCCAAAGACACAAGCTGCCTGCACAAAAACATCTAGTCCACCAATCTGTCATTCTTCTTAACTGACATATAATGATATGTCCGCGGTTTACTGAAGGAGATAATCTCACTACCATCAGAACAGGATGTGGGAGACCACTGTTCTGCATTCTTTAACAGAAGTAGAACATTAGGAAAAGCATTGCCAGTAGGTTGAGGGAGCTGATCCTTCTCCTCAGTCCTGGTGAGACACATCTGGAGTACTGGGTACAGTTCTGGGCTAGCCCATATGAAAAGGACATGGCCATACTGGACTGAGTCCAGTGAAGGGCCATGAATATGATTAAGGAATGGGAACATCTTTCCTATAAGGAGATACTGAGATCTGGAATATTTAACCTTGAGAAGAGCAGGCTCTGAGCAACGTACCCATGGATATTAATACCTGATGGGCAGAAGCAAAGAAGACAAAGCCAGACTTGAGGTACTCAGTGAAAGGGCAAGAGTCAGTGGACTAAAGAACTTTCAATGCACTGGTAGAAATGCTTAAAAAAAATGAAGACCTTTCAGTGTTAAAGAAAATGTGAACTGGTGAAATCTTCTAGCTTGTCAGAGATTTAATCCCATAAGCATACAGAATGCCTTTCTGTTGGATACAAGTTTGGTAAAACTATCACCTTAAAATCACAGTTTTCTTTTAGGAGATTGCCTTCTTGCTCTCTTTTGGTACTCTCTGATTCTCTTTTTGCTCAGCAATAGATAGTAATGAATATTCAAATCTACCTTATGACAGAATCTTTCTGAAGACTTGTACATTCTTGTTTAAGGAACATTAACACCTCTCACTCTCTCTGGCACGAATTGCTATTTTTTCACAACTTCATGTCAGTGGAATTTTTTTACCATTACTTTTAATTGGTAAATTAAAAGCACTCGCACAGTGCTGTCTGGGTTTACTTTCAGCTTCTAAGATAGCTACTCTCATTTGCCTATTTTTCTTCATTGACGATGAGGAAATTTAAGTTCCTTGAAAGCGCAATGAATCATACCCAAGCTACTTGCCTAATGTAGGGGGTGTGAATAGCTTTCTCAACTTTTCATCTCTAGAGCAAATATTTCAGTAATTCAATGTGAACATATATCCTAACTATCCCAAAGAACAAGTGAGTTTCGAAAGTACGGCATCAACAAAATAACACAAATTAGTTTCATGTAATTCCTTAAAATCCATATGATTTTAAATTGCTGAAACGACATTTTTATGTTGGTACACTGTGTTTGAACTGAATACTCATAAGCTAGTCTGGAAATCATGAACAGTTTTTCTTAAGGAAACAACATAATTGAAACAGTGATTCTTTAAGAAGCTGTCTTTTTTTCAGGAAAATGAGCAGCAGGCTCTGAAAATCTGCTTTTAGTTCAAAAAGACAACTGTTCTCAGTATAAGCATTCTGTGTCTGCTAACAATTCACAGTCCACCAGAGAGAGCATCCCACATCCTGGAAAACGACTTCATCAGATGGTGTAATTTCATTCACATCTCACTTCCTTTCAGTTCCTCTCTACCTCACTGATAATGTTAACAATGGTGATATTACTAAGTAATTACCATTACTGCTGTCTCCTTAGTTAATATTGTCAGATGGAACCAAGACAATTCACAAATCAAAGTGTTTGTTCTAGTCTGTTTACATATATCTGTATCAGAGACCTCTGTGTGATATTTTGAAGTTTTGCTTTAAAGCAAAAGCTTTAGAGCTGCAAGGAGTACTTTCTAAAAAGAAACCAAAGTATCTGGAAAGCAAAGAAGTGATATGTACATGTTTCCCCAACTAACCCTTCAAGTACCATGCCTTGCAGTGTTAAATGTCAAAAATGCAAAGAATCTGAATTTAATCAAGGAAATAAATATTAGGGCTTCATTTATTTAAATATATTTAAATTAGAAAAATGCAATAAATATTAGTAATAAATAAATAAAATTTTCAAAATACTGCATATTTCCTCTTAACTGTTGTTTATTTCAATTGCTCACATTGCTGTAAGGTTCAGAAAAATGTTTACGCTTACATTCTCCAGCAATTTCTTTGCATTTAACTAGAAAATACTGAATTTCAACCCAGCCATGAGGGTTCAAACCTCTACACATTGTCATATCCAAAGCAACTTGGCCAATTTTCCAATTTCCATGGGACCTGTGAAGCTATGAGAGGGTGCTAAACTCTTCAAGAAGTCCATAACCACTCCCAAGACTGTACAACTACAACTTCCATATTTTACTTAAAGGAGACATAGTGTCTGTTTACTGTGTTAAAGTCGTTATCACCTCGAGTTGTCACTAACAATGGCTACGCCAAAGCTCAGGGACAATGACACCTTTTCCTTTCCTAATACTGCTTCCAGACTTCTAATATGTTCTTTCAGTAGCTTTCTTTTCCAGCCAGTATCTACAATGAAGGACAATACAAGAAGACACAGCAGTTTATGTGGAAGCAGCAGCAAACAGATCATTCCTCTATCACAATACTCAGAGTCTCCTGAGGCCACCAAGTATTTCAGTCCCCAGTGAAGGCAGAGGTGTTTGGAGTAATCTCTGTCATAGCTAGTCCCAGAGCAATGGGTGGGCATTTGAATAGCTCGGCCTTATTCTGACCAGGGTCAGGGACCACTTGAAGTCAGGAGCTTATGTGTCCTTCACAGTCGTCTCATTCAGACATCAACAGATCTCTTAAGTCCCTGTGTCCCACCATGGAAATCCATAATGGCCTGTTAGTATTGATCACTGCATATGTGAAATGTCTGCATCCATGAAGCTGTGATGTTCAATATCCCTGGGACTTTCCCCTGAAAATGTAACAATTAAATAACAGCTTGGACTTCTCAACAATCAACCGGTACTGTAATGTATGTCTTCAGGGAGACGTAAGTGTTTTCAGAAAACACTTTTAAGAAAAGTGTTGCCAAGGAGGCTTGTCCTAAGTTCTGCCAAATCTTTTTCATTTTTTTACAAAGTAAGTTTTAAAAGCTTTGTTCATATATGATGAACTGTCATAAAAGTGGTGTTTGAGATTTATTTGTAAACCTTGGACCCAGGAACCCTTCACTGCCAGCAGAGACAGCTGAAAGACCAAGTCCACTTTGCATAGATCCACTGAATTGACACATTTGTGCCAGTCAGCGAGTGGGCCTGTCCTTTGGCATTACGCTCAGTAAGGCACAATTGCATTGTAAAGGTAAAAAAGATCTCTCAATTTATGTCACTTAAAACATAGTACCAGGCTATTAGTTGTTAAGTTTTTTAAGAGTTTGCAGAAAGACTTGGTTTCCTATGGTCCCGCCCTCACATTACAGCTGTCTTTGCCAAGGCTGAAATGATCTCATTTATATTTTTTATTATAATTATCAAAATTTTTGCCTGAACAGCAGTTTGTAGGAAAGTATCTGCTTGCTTCTAAATTTTTTTTTGTGTCATGAAACACCAGAGAGGTACAATAAAAACAGGTAGTTGCTATGGCAGAGTGTTTTGCTCTGCCAATACAATATATAGATTATCTTATGAATAATCAGGTAGAAAAGAAGCAACCCTGCTGCTTGTGTCTTTGTTCTGTCTTATCTGAATAGTTGCTCAGCTAAATAGCTCCAAGCATAAGAAAACAGTGGAAAGTTTAATTTGAATATATGTTTGAAATAATTTAAAATCCTTTCAAATCCCTTCAGATTGAATTTATATACTAGTGTACTAATCCTACCCGAAGGATCAGCAGAAGATATTATATTCTCTATTGGTAAAGCTGTTGAACAAACTCATTCTTGATTCAAATTCATTGACTTTAGTGGATTTGCATTTGGAATTGGCTCTTTGAAGAAAACTAGCTCCTTTTGTTATATAAAGTGTTTCATAATAGCTCCTTTCATTGGACATCAATTTTGTCTATTTGTTATCTTTTCTAGCTCTCCCTGCCAGAATGGAGGAACATGTGTTGATGACAACGGTTTTGCACCACATGCTTCCTGTCTGTGCCCTTCTGGTTTTGCTGGCAACTTCTGTGAAATCGATAGAGATGACTGTGAATCCAACCCTTGTGGAAATGGAGGCACATGTACAGATATTGGTGTGGGTTTCAGCTGTTCTTGTCCCCGTGGCTATACAGGAAAGCTCTGCAGCAGCCGTGTCATATTCTGTGCCAGTGGCCCATGTGAGAATGGAGGGACTTGCAGTGAACATCCCCAGGGAGGGTTTGAATGCATCTGTAAACCAGAATTCATTGGTGTTACCTGCAAACATCCCAGCAAAAACATAAGTCTATCTGGAGTGAATATGGAAACAAAGCATATGCAGAATTACAAGCCACCCTCAAAAGCTCATCATAGATCAGTGCATCAACAGCAAGAAATCCTGAAAATAACAGTGAAAGAAACAATCCAAAATGCAGATCCTTTTATGAGTAGAAGCCAGGTGATATGTTTTGTTGTTCTGGGCTTGCTTACATGTCTTGTTGTCTTGGGTACAACGGGGATTGTTTTTTTTTCCAAATGTGAAATGTGGCTTGCTAATGCCAAATACAGTCATCTCCTGCGCAAGAAAAAGAACTTTTTTCTGAAGTCTAACAATGGGGAAAACCTCTCAGTTAATATTATCTTCCCAGAGAAGATCAAATTGACTAATTACACTAAGAACTACACTGCCATCTAGGCTCTTGAAAGCCAAGCAGCAACTTGCAACTTTTCATAGCAATATGTAAAATTTATTGCCTGCGGTTGGCCTCAGTATTTGTGGGTATATTTGCTGTAAATTGTGCTGAGTGATAATGAAGAAATGTAATGTATCTGTCTAGCTAAGGATTTTTTCATTCCCCAAAATAAAAGGTAAAAAAAAAAAAAAAAAGGATAAAGAGCAAGGAATGTTAATTCTTATTTCCTTTTAAGGCAGCTATTTTTTGTAAAATAAAAAAAAATAATTTACCACTGGAACTGTATTGCAGCTTTCTTGTCTTGTGTGTAGTGTATTTGGCAAATACAGTACTTGTAAATTACTTAGTAATGCTTTTTTCTTTTTTTAAAATAAACAGCAGTTAAGGGCTATACTGGTTTATTTATTCATTTGTAAATGTTATGCTACAGCCAAGTATGCTACAAGTGTCCCTGCTTAATTCTTCCGCTATATGTGATAAAGACTAGAGATTGCAACCAACGGGAGCAAATTCACACTGGTGCCTCAGCTATTCAGTCAGTTTTGCTATTTTTACATGCCTACGAGAGAGATTGCTCTTTCTATAGAATCTTATAGGTCTTTGAGTTATTAATTTCAGGTCAAAGGTCTCTTGCTTGAAATGCTGCATCTATAAATTGTTCTATTTATCTATTTTAAAATGTTAAAAGGTTGTTCAATGTCTTTGATCATACTTGCTTTTTAGAGACCTTTTAGAGATTTAAAGGATCTGATTCTGACTTTTCTATAAATACTCCTTAAAGAACTCTGCTGATAGAAGTGTCCTTCATGCCTGTGTCGTGGGGAGAAATGAAAAGATGTCATGTGTCACCTGGAATAGAACAGCTGCTTTTAATTCTTCACTTCTGC
>NW_020955591.1:339661-341268 GCF_003031625.1 Empidonax traillii
AAAAGAAAAAACACAAAAAAGCTTTAAAGCACATACAGAGTATTACAGTAGGATTTTTTTCTTCCTGTTAACATCTCTTAATTGCTATGCATACATGGCAAGTTTGCTGTATTGCTGATAATATTTGAACATATCATAGCCTTACAATGTAGTGTTAATAGTGTTCAGATACTACTATGGAAAGTTGACTTCTAGAAAACAGGGTGAAAATTTTAAAGGAAGCAGATTCTCCCTGTCAGAACTCTTGTTGGGAAGACAAATATTCATCAAACCCAGCAACTTTTCAGTTAGTTGTAGTGAAGTTTGAAGGTGACGTAGAAACCCAGATGAACATAAAACTGGGTAAATAGAGTTGAATTTCAAGCCTTGAAATATGATTCCCAGGAATTGACACATTTCTTTTAAAACAATATATTTTAAACATATAATTCAGTTTTGTGCGTTTTAATGTAATCTGTTCTGTGATTAGAAATATGTTAGGCTCAATTTGGAGATAATCAGAAACATGGATAACTCCGTTAGGTAGCTTGCAGCTATTCCTTGTTAGGAATCAATGATTAAATTCCTGAGTCAGCTGTACACCTTTATCTCCCTTTGAGCAGAGGCTCCCTCATCCCTTATGTCTTTGTCTGCTCAGGCCAGAGCAAGGCTTTGAGTAACAAAGCTTTGTATTTTAAACATTTTAAAACATGTTACCTTTTTTTTTTTTTTTGACCATGCTGACCTAGTAGGCAGCTCCTCCATCATAGTGTATTTCTTTGTATGTGAGCTGAGCATCTGCTCAGCATGAAAAAACAGATTTCAATTCCCAGTATTCTTCCTATCATTGGTGGTGTCACGGAACAGTATAGAAGACTGCTATTGTCCTTCTATACTATCCAAAGAGAAGAAGTGTTACCTTAAATATGAAAATCTGGAAAAAATAATAGCTGTCTTTAGCTTCTCTGTTCCTGAAAAGAATTAAACATAGGTATGTTTGTTTCTCATATCTGTGCTGTTAGTGTAGTGAATAGCTCCAAAGACTTATCACCACATCATTCAGAGAACTGGGATGAAAAAAAAGATTTGGATCAGTAGCCTGCAACACATCTCCAAAGCAAGAAGTTTAAAACAAGCATTGTGCATAAACACTGACCTAAGAACAACGAAAAGACAGAACCTTGATAACACATCCATTTTATGTTAAAACTACATATTATTTATTAATTGACAGAGAAAAACATACCTATGATACCTATTACCAGAGGTAAGTAGCTATGTTGCTGTGTCTCACCTTTTGATTTCTCAATCTTTCCCTTAGTCAGCAATGATGTCTCTGAGACTCAACTCACCTCTGCCTTACGGCCTGTGGAAACAAAGAAATTAATACAGACAACTAGGCTAAGGGATGGGTTGGGACAGTGGGACAGTTTTTTAAGGACAGTGGTTCCCTCTTGTCCCCAGGGTTTGGGAGAATATTATTATGTATGGGAGAATATTATTATGTATTTTAGCTATCTCCCTTTGAGCCATCTTAGCTTCTGTTCCTCCTATTTTCACCAAAAAAAGACCTATAGATGTTCTACAGTTACTTGGTTTTTAGAGACAGGTGGATGTTTTTCTGCTTT
>NW_020955591.1:341778-394896 GCF_003031625.1 Empidonax traillii
TTTGGTTGTTTGGGAGGAGGGGAATATTTCACAGCTGTGGTGGGGGAGAGGTCTGTCTGCTGTAAAAGTAGAACATATGAAGAAATAATCATTGAATTCTGGACAAGGCTATCTAAATATAGAAGACATACATGGCTTTTCTTTTTGCTACCATTCTCAATATCAGTCTATAAACCAATAATATATGCATTGCTTTTGATCAGTGACTATCCTATTCGTAAATTCTAAACCATCTGCTGATGATATATCCACAGCAGCTCAGCTAGTTTGCTCTCTGGGTTTGATAACCTGAGTTCTGTTTTCAAAGAAATATTTAGATCCAGGTGGAACATGGTATTCCTATCTAAAACAGACCTTCAGCTTTTAATTATGAAACTGGTTAAGGACCTGGCTGCAGGAATATATACAAGCTGTCCCTAAAGACAACAGCCCAGATTGCACTGCCTGAGTACAATACTTTTCACAACTATGTCATTCCCTCTCCAAGTTCTCAAATTTGCCTTGGCGAATTTATTTACAATTGCAGCCTTAAGGGCAAAACAATTTTCTACAGATATAGAACTCTCTCTCTCTCTCTTTTTTTTTTTTTTTTTAATACAGGATTTTCCTGGCAGAATTATGTGCATATGCATCCAGAGAACATTAAATCATTGCACATGTACTATACATACAGTGTGAATTTTCCAAAACACATCTCATTTACTATGCATTTCTTGTGAATGAGCCATGGACAAAGCTTGCATTTCTGGATGTCACACAGCTAAGGAAAATATCCAGTTCTGACTAGCTTAGGTGAAAGAAGTGTCTTGAGAAAAGACTTTTGTAGTTGCTCAACCCATACTGGAGTCAGCACTTGAGGGCCAGTTTTGTTGCATCTCTGTGGCCATCAAATGAGATCAACCCAGATAATATACTGGGCATTAAATTTTGCTTTTATGACATCAAACAATGTTTTGAAGTTTCTCCTAATTTTTTTGAAGGAAATGAAGATATGGTTATTTTAAAACTTTTCAGGAGGGCGAACAAGACTTCATATAAAAGGGAACATTTCAGTCTCAAATAGAAACTGAACTCTTGCTCTGGGATTTGAAGGAACCATTGAGTTAATTAAATTTTGTCCATTAGTTCTAAAACTCAAAATGATGCTCAAGATGGAAAACTTGTGCTGGAGGTCATATCTGAGTGAGGGTCTCAGAGAAATTCATAGGAGCATAGTGAAGACTGTAGTCCTTTGCAATCCATTGCAATATGGTCAAATTTTACAGGCACAGAACAACATTCTTATATTTTCATGGTCTCTCAAAGGCAAGTTTGAGCAATTTTAAAGATGCTAAAATATGAAGGTGGTATAATATAAAGAAGAGGGACTAAGCCAGGATTAAAGAGGAGTTTTTATTGGCCCAAATATGTTTTTATAATGTTTTGCCCCTTGAAGGTTGGAGAAAAAATACTGTTTTATTCTTCCTCTCTCCATCAGCTTTCCTCTTTCAGAATTACATGCTTGATATTTATTGCAGCCTTGTACTGTGTATATCCGCTTGATGGCAGCATTTGAACATAGAACCGTTTGAATCTCTTCAAACTGTTACCTTCGCATTTAACATCAGAAGGTTTGTAACCCATTCCCAGTGATTGGTTACGGGAAAATGGCAAAAGGAAAGAACGAGAGCACGCCAGTAGTTTTTTGCCTGTAGGTAACCACTGCTTGTGCCATGGTGAGCTGCAGCATAGAGAAAGGCAGCGTTTCTCCAACAGAATTGCTGTTCTCACTTGAAATTAAACTGAGAGTAGAATTTAGCCATTCATCTAACTTGTACATGGCTTTTGATAGACCAAATGCAGACAGTATGAAGTATTCAAGGCCATATTGGATGGGTCTTAAAGCAACTGGGTCTAGTTGTACACTGTAGGGGAGGTAGAATTATATGATCATTAAGGTCCCTTACAGCCCAAAATATTCTAGGATTCTATGATTTATATAAAAAACTACCTGAATGAAGATAGCTTAAATGAGCAGTCACTGAGAGGAAATTAGGAATAAGGAAAGGAAAACCAATGAGTATTTTATATAAATTCAGGTCAATGGAAAGATTTTGGTACACTAGTATACTCCTAGCCTTTCCCATTTTACTTGCCTGTTTTTAAATCCAGAAGAGCATGCACAGCAACTTTATCAATGATCTCATATTCATTCTCATGCTCCTCACACTGTGTGGTGAAATTTTTCTTTGCCTGTCTCTGTCTTTCTGACTTTCAAAGGTGTTTAAATTGTAAAAAGGAATATACATGTTTTAATTTTTTAAAACATTTTTTGTGCCAAATTCAAGGACAGAACTTCACTCAGATTTCCAGAGCAGATGCAGGCATCTCCCAGCTTGCTGGGAGTTGTGCATATACACCATTTCCAAAAAGAAATAGTTTATGTTTCAATCGGCTAAATAAACATGGAGTTGATTTGAGTTATTCCATTCTACCTTCCAGTGTTTAAATTACTGGAAGTATTTCAGGAGTCCTGGATCTTATCACGGGCAAGTGTAAGCTTTGAGGGGATTCAAGCCTCTGCTCTCACCTGTGCCTGGTTTTCTTCCTAAATAATGGGACTTGGAGGACTAAGGAGATCTGACTGATCTGGTGGCTGGGAGCCTGGATTGCTGAGAGATTTGAGAGGCAGGCTGTTTTCAGGGAGTGTTGGAGCAGTCCCTGTAGTTTTGAGCCCAAGAAAGAGTTAGTGATGCCTCCTTGCTGAGAGAGAACAAAGATTGCCTGGAAGCCAGAGATGAAAGCGTAAGGAATCACGTGTGCGCTTACTGTTGGGAAAGAGCCATAAAGGAACGAAGTCTGATGTGGAGCTCTGTCTAAGGGAGTTTTTCTTTAGACAACTGCAGGGCTGTTATACTCTAAGAGATTAGCTCAGCAGGGGAGATCTTAGTTTTGCAATTTATAGAGCACGTGCAAAGTTGAGGGAGCTAAGAGGGAGAAGCTGCAGCTTTATCAGGTTTGCTCTGCACAGCTGCCTGCAGGCCCAGTCCTGTTTTCCCCTTCAGAGAGCTGGAATTGTCCAATAGTTTCAATGAAACTGCTGCCGTTACCTTGGGGTGTCGTCTTCCTTTTGAATATCAGTCCTTTTGATATCTTGCTCATTACTGCACGGATTCCGCATTGATCTTGGCTGGAGACTTTCATTTTTCTATCCTACGGTCATGATCTTCATTAAAAAAAATAAAAAACCAAAACCGATTGGTGAAAAAGGGTGCAAAAAATTCAGGCTGTCCCCCCAGCCTCAAGACTTTACTCTCTAGAGAATCCAGTAAGGATTGGAGATTGTTAACTCTGTCGACCAAGTTACAAAATTGCAACCTCTTTCCAGTAGCTCCCTCCAGTTCATAAGTAGGTAGATCCAGGGTCATCATGTCCGCTGATACCATTTTCAGAATTATGAGTTTGAGGATAAAGGGGTTTGTTTAACACTATGCGTATTAGTGTCTCCAATACATGTCTTTGAAACTAACTACATTAGCATGAATAGAAGCAAACAGAGTGGTGGTAGAGCATTTAGCAGCGGAAGATCATGCCCAAATCAATGCAGACTTAATCCACTAACAGCTTTAGCAAAGGGCTTCATGTTCTACTTAGCAGAGGCACACAAAAAAGAAGAAAATGGAGAAATAGCCTAGTTTAAAGAGACAATGGAATGGTGAGTCCAAGCATTTGCTTTGAGGATGTGAAGTAAAACAGTGGGATGGTCTCCACAGAGTCCCAAGACAGAAGAGGAATGAAGGCCACCCAGTTAACCTGGAAACAATGAACCTCAAAGTCCTTGTCGTTCTAGCAGGCGTGACTAGCTTGAGGCAGGGGAGGAAATCTAAGTAGGTGGCATAGCTAGGAGAAGCAGGGAATTCAGGCTTTTTTCTTTCTTTCTGTTCCCCCTGAGATGTGGTGGTTAGATTTGCGATACTCTACCCAATTGCTTACAGGCAGCAGGGTATGTGTGACCACTACAAGATGATGAGGAACTGACCATCCTGTTATGGGTGAGTGTCTAGCATCCATCTCACAGTTTAAAGAGGAGGTTGAGGAGGAACTGAGGAGGCTGAAATGGGATTGATGATATTCAGCAAAGACTATCCTAAATACTTGAGGTGTTGAAGGGCTGTCTGTATCCTGATGATGCCTACAGCTAGGCAAAAATAGTGTTGTTCTATTGGATAGGACTGGGATGTCTTTCAAAAAAGTAATTGTAGCTTAAAAGGATTCCTTGCTGTTCTTTCTTCTCACCAGTCTTTGGAAGAACTTGATGCAGAGGAGACAAAATGTTATTAAAGGCTGTGGTACAAATACTGGAACATTAAACTATCAGCCTAAATAGGTCTTCAGATGTATTCTCATAATAAACACTTACATATGTTCTGTCTCTTGTCGGCAGTGCTGAGTTTGCAAATGAGCGAGTTTCCACGAAAAAGTTCCAGCTAAGGCTGCTCACAAGCCTCTGCCCAATCAGTATTCATGTTTTTCCTAAAGAAATACATTTTCCCCAAAGTTAAAGTGATGCAAATGGTTGTGTATTAGAAAAATAAAAACTAATAATGAAAAAAGGAGCAGTCTGAACATGGACAGCGTGTGCTTGAATGTTTGCAAGGTGCTTTAGCAGGCCGTGGCTGTGGTAGTGAGCAATGCTGTGACTAGATGGTGCACTTGCCATATCATACATAGAAACTGCAAATAGAGTGGTGATAGCTGCTCCTTACACAGGTATTTGTGAAAGCTCTGGCAGCAATTACTGTGTGTATATCTGTCTTCATGTTTGGGGAAGGATAATTACAGCTATGGGAGAAGTGGGAACTCTGGGTTTTGAGAACATATATTGAGAATGTATATTCAGTATAATAAGCGCACTCTCCTCCCCCCCCCCCAAAAAAAAAAATAGAAACAACACAACTAACAATGTACTCTAAATGCACTGTAATGGTGGCACTTATATTATAAACCATGCATGTACTGAATGGTTTATAATTGTCTGACAATTCTCTTTCTATGAACCTGTGCTGGAGCTGC
The DNA here is from genome assembly GCF_003031625.1 of Empidonax traillii. Taxonomy (NCBI): domain Eukaryota; kingdom Metazoa; phylum Chordata; class Aves; order Passeriformes; family Tyrannidae; genus Empidonax; species Empidonax traillii. Next base: position 346,831 of record NW_020955591.1, read on the forward strand.
AATAGCAATGCTTGAAGCAAATCATTGACATTCATGTTTTCCCATGCTTAGTATCTGGCTCTCAGACTAATGTTGTTTTAAGTCTCAGCAAAAAACCAACTTGGTTTCCAAGAATGAGAAGACATTGTCTCTTCTATTTGTTATTTAAAAATAATAATCTGACAGTCGTGTTGAAGCATAACAGCACTATTCTGAGGGCTCCTCGTAGAGACTTGCTGTCCTTTTGACATGAGTTTTACTGGGCTGTCATGAATTTCTAATTATTAATGCAATAATTAAAAAAACAAGTGTGAGGGGGAGCCAATGCCAGATTTATCAGAAACAAGCATTCCATGTAAATGTCAAGCCTCTTAAAAGTAGAAATACACCCCCTGCAGGTCAGAGATCAACCCTCACAACATCATAGAGCATAGAGCTTCTGGCTGAAATACATTCTCTTACAGATAGCAAGTTCTTGTGCCTTAACTGCCCTGGTTACAGGCTGCATGAAGCTGCCCATCCTGGAGCAAAAAAAAAAAAAAAAAAAAAAAATTTGAGTTGTTTTGTCTTTCTGTTTCAGTGAACTCAGGATACCTTATGTTTGTTGTGAGCTGCCAGTTGCACATGATTACAGGATGCAGCTGGCTGTGGTGACCTCTTATCCTGCAGAAGCATGCAGTTCTCTGAGCCTGAAGTGTGAGGTACCTCAGATCCTTACTCTGAATTCCTTCCAGTGGCAGAAATGGGTATTTTAAGACTGTTAGACTGAAAAGCTTCATAATGTTTATTCTAAGCCTGCCTGAGATCCTTGCTCTTGAAAAGGGCAAGTGGGAAGAAAATACATTTGAAGTTTGATTCAATTTTTTGCATGTGTGTGTGTGTGTGTCTCTGAATAAAGATTTCAGGATAAAGCTCCTATTCTGAAATTAGAACTGAAACTGGAGCCACAGAGGGCCCTAGGGTTGCATTCTCATTTGACTGAATGCATTCTTTTCAAAGTTCACTGAGAATATCATATGGTTGCTGGGATATATAAGTTTAGTCCTTCACAAGGCACTGTGCATCACCCATATGGCAAACTTGTTTTGCCTTGGCACACCACTGCTGGTCCGGCTCAAAACTTTTGGCTGGAGCAAGGCTCCAGTAGTTCTTTCATTCTATCCAAATGGTCAGGGGTTTTTTAACAAGTGCACTCTGCAGAGTCAATTTCTACTTGTGAGATATCATTTTGACATGAGGGAACAAAAAAAGTGCTGTGAATTACACTCTTCTATAGGTGCTAAAAAGTGTAACTAAACTGATTATTAAAAAAAAAGAAAATAAGAGAAATAAGTACCAACTTTTCTTTGAAGCAGCATTACTGAACGGTTAGTCTTGCTGTGTTTGCCTTTTAGATCTTTTTTGGGCCTACAGGGAAGCTGGAGAGGAACTCTTCATCAGGAACTGTCGTGGTAGGACAAGGAGTAATGGATTCAAACTAAAAGAGAGGAAATTTAGATTAAATATGAGGAAGAAATTCTTTACTATGAGAGTGGTAAGCCACTGGAACAAGTTGTCCAGAGAAACTGTAAATTACCCATCCCAGGAAGTGTTGGCCAGGTTGGGTGGGACTTGAAGTAACCTAGTCTAGTGGGAGGTGTCCCTGCCCGTGGCAAACCATTCTGTGATTCTTTCCAGAACAACAGAGTTGCTGAGACTGGATCATGGTGGAAGAGGGCTGAAGGATTTTCTCGGGTGCAAATATTTTAGAAAGATTTGTCACCAAAGTCACCAAAAGGCTGGATAGTAGCATATGTTTGGGTTTTGAACTCTTTCTTCCTTTGAAAAACACTGATATAATATTGTTTTTATTTGTACCAGAGACACATTCAGTGGAAGCATAAGATAGCTAGACAACACTTTAGCATGCAATGGTTTTGACTCTCATTCTGAATTCTGGTCTGCGTTCCTTCTTTAATCAATAGCACCAAACTACTTTTAGAATAAAAGCTTCAATTAACAAACATCACCTCATTCTTTTGGAAGTCCTGTGAGAGGTACTTATTTTTATTTTCCTCAAAATTAAAGAAATGATACCTTGCTAGGGCCCTAACTTCTGGTTCTAATTTCTGCCATCAGGCCCGTAGACTTCTAGGTTCTCAGCCCTGGGACACATCTTTTCCATGGACTTGGTTTGCTCCATGAAAGGTACAGCAGTTGTAAGGCAACTACTAACTGTCCTCTGCGGAAAAAAGTCAATCTCGGTCACTCTCTGTCTATCTTCGAGCTGCTCCCCTACTCAGTGCTTCTTGAACTATTGAAAGACTTTTATTCCATAATGAAGATTTTAAAAGAAATTTCAGAAGTTTGATTCCTGTTTTTTCTCTTTTGTGTACCAGTTTTTGTGTCTGTGGTCTGATGGTAAAACAGAGGTATTGATTGCAGCTGAGTAAACCCTCTTTAAGCTTACTAAACCAAATTAAATGGCATTATGTTTTCCAGCAGGGATATAGACTGTGTTAGCATAAAATAGTCAAAGGGTAGTTGATGATACATATTTACCAGTGCAAGAGCAAGTTTGAGCTCGTAAAGCATACGTGCTGAGGAGGCTGAAGAAACAGAAGGTTTCACAGGGGCAGGGAGGTGACTTTAACTGTCATGTTATGACAGCATGTGTTCATTACTTTTCTGGGCATGGCCCTCTGTTCTAGTGCCTTGATGGATGTGCTAAATCCTACGTGGCACTGAAGCCCCAGAGACTCAGAGTGCGGTATTAAAATAAAATAAAATCAAATAAAATATAAAATAAAACAAAATCCACTATGAGCGTAGGCTGAGTGTTAAGCGGCATGCTCAGGAGAGCATGGAGGGGGAGAGCAGGGTAGCTGTGTCAGCTCAGTGCTGCCCCTGAGGCTGTGAACTCATTCCCTAGCTGGGTTTTTAGGTCAGGACAGTGATGCTTTGATGGAGCTGTGCTATTTCTGCTTCCACAGCCTGTGCAGTCAGAGTGTGTTCCTCCACTCCTCCAGGTACTGTAGATTACCCAGACCAGCTGACCTAGAACTCCTGAGTCATTTGACTTCCTTGAAAACCCCATCCTTAAAATTGCCCTACTGAACCTCAGTGAGAACCAGGGCAAAGGCAGTGAAAAAACTCAGTTCTTTCTCATGCTCATATTCAGTTACTCTCTTTTTCCACAGCTTTATCATTTAAAGTAAACTAAGCCAGTAGTAGTTAAATCTGAAAATCTGTGAAGTTTCTGTTCACAGGTACTGGTATCATGAAAAATGCAAAGTAAGTCATGTCTGTTTTGACTGCCAGTAGACTGCCTTTACCTACGTGATAAGACTTAAATTGTGCAAGCTGGGAGGCAAGTGTATTTTTCACTGTGTGGAAGCAGCAAATGTTGATGGAACAGAATACTCCTGAAGAAAAAGGACTCTCCATTGCTAAACAACTTTACAGAAGGTATTTGAGGGAACAAAAGGGGGTGAACTTAGGTACAACACCTGTATTAAAACATGTCATAGTACTGAATAGTAAATGAATAAAAATGCAGTAGAAACATTTCTGCATGTCTGGACGTTCACACGAGCAGTGCACAGTCAGAACTCAGTTCTACACCCTTCTTTAGTCCACTCATTCATTTTAGTTTCTTATATAGGATCAAGCACCGATATTGTTTTCTCTCTTCTAGAATAAATCTATAAAATTATACACACACACACATACAAATTGTTTTACTAATATGTAAAATTTTTAACAATGCTAACAACAAAGAACGGTCAGTAATGATATTGCATTCATTCAGATGAGAATAGAATATCAACTACCTTCATTCTTGCAAACATTTGTACTGGTGTTATTCATAGAAAAGATCATGAGAGACACCATTTGCATTTACCACCTGGATGGAGAGGATGCCAGTTTGGACATTCACAAACTGAATTGAAACTTTCCTTTGAACTCAGACAGATTTTGTTTCTGTTGAATTATTATGTTTTCTCTTGGTGCCGAGTGCAAGAGATATTGCAGAAGAAAATTAAAAACACAACCTGATTTTTTTAGATCTCCATCCTGTTCTTGTGGATCAGAGATTTGGCTGACTATTCAGGCATCTGGAAGCTCCCAAAATGTATCTTCAGAGGTTTTAAAGTCAGCTTTTTTACAAGATGTTTTCCAATGGTCTATGCACCCTTCTATAAATAACAGCATCATCTGTGTGTACATCTGCACACATAACAGTTGCACTGAGTCTACCTGCAAACAGGTGTCACTGATCCAAATGAAGTGATAGTTGTGTCACTTTTTTCATTTGCAATAAGTCTCTGATTGGCTGTGTTCCCACAGAATGATTTATTTTGCCTTCTAAAGAACTGAAAACTTTCTTTTGCTATAACTTTGGGCTTAAGTGCCAATGGCTTTTGAGAAAGGGGCAATAGTACGGAGAATTTTATATAGAAAATGTGCATATGCAATGAACAAAAATAATCTTTGCTAATGACAACCACTCTCATAAGAAGAATTTGAAGTACATGTGGCTGTTTCAGCACTCCCCATCTCTCATTCTATTTAAAAGTCCCTGGCAATATGTTCATCCCCTGGACAGAGGGAGAGGACAGACATTATTTAGCGAAGGGGCGGTTATCTGATTTCACTGACATTTAGAGAACATCAGAATCACAACAAAGCTGGGGTGAGAACTCTTTTGGCAATTACTGCAGACATATAAATTCAGTGCCTAATACTGATGACACAGAACAGACTTTCCTGTTTGTGCTGTTGAAACTTCAACTCAGAGCTTATCCTCTTTTCCCATCTGTACCTACATGGTAAACAAGGGGGACAAATTTAGCCAGAGCAAAAAGGGGGTCTTGTACAAGTGTCCAGACTACAGACTTAATGGAGTACACATACTGATTTTGTATATGAAGAGAAGTTTTATGGTTCCATCTTGCTACTAACCAGCATGTAGGGTCTATTTGCTTCTGTCCTGTTCCACAGGAAAAAAAAAAATCTGACTTACAGCAATAAAATTTTGTCCTCTAGCTGGTCAGATGGGCAGAATTACATGCAGAAACCCACAGGAAGGAGGATGCATGCAGATAAGCTACCTTCCCCCTTTACATTTGTGATCTTCACTCATAGCTGGTCACAGAGGTCTTCAGCCTTGAATCCCTTGTTCTTTTTTTTAAGACTAGCTCAGTGTAACTTGGTCAGGGCCCCTGTTTAAATATTCCTATTTCTCTCTGGAATCTGTCTGAGCGTAGAAGTACCATGAACCCATAGCAAGATTAAAAAACAACCTACATCCTCTTCTGTGACAACTCCATAGAATCTGTAGTTCAGCATCTTTCTTGCCTGGGCTACCCTAGATGATTTCAGAAATTTACACTAGTCACTAAAGAATAGGTAGAGCAACTGCCATCAAGCTAACCCCCAAGCAGTTCCAACACTTTCTGAAGAGATGCTGTGAGAAGGATTGTAGGAGCTGTGAGAGGGGACTGAAGGGTAATAATGTGACATTCAGAATTCACTGAAGCAAAGGACTGAAGCTGATGACCAGAAACTCCAAAGATAAAAGAGTATTCCAGAGGAAGCTGGAAACCTTGTTCAGTCACCCCGATTCATACAATAACAAATTCTAGGTGTAATTTCTGAAGGCTGAGCTCTTGCAAATCTGCAAATCTTCTGTCATAAACTTAGACAAGAAATGTACTTGGGAATGTGGAGCTATTTGTGCCATCTGGCAGCTGTCAGCTTTCTGTGTTCAATTCGCCCCTACTAATGCAAAACACAGAAACTGGACCTTTTACATCTTGCTATGTGAAAAAGTTTGGTGTCCAGAGGCTTTTTAAGGCCAAACCATTGTGCTGTTCTGTTGCCTGCTATCTGGACATCCATTGCAAACATTAATAAGGATTTTTCCTGGTCAGCAACAACCATATATTCCTCCTTCCTCTAATATTCCTTTATGGCAGTGTGTTTGCCAAGAACATTGCACATGTCCTCTTAAATACCTGAAATTCACCTCGTACACTGTTCCAGAAGTATTTAAAAAACAGCTGGTGTTTATCTCATTGCTATCTCCATTTTTAGCTGCAGTTTGCTGACCTCCACCACTTTATCAAAGATTACTTTTTTTTCCTTTTTACCAGAACACTTACAGCTATTCTCCAATCTTTTTTTTTTTAATCTGTGCTGACACTTTGTTATAAGCCACCTGTGACATGAAGTGATTATTTTGCTTGTTTTCCATTTATGTTGTGTGCTGTGAGGAGAAGCACTGGGTCAGGCAGGACCTTCAGGTGAAAGTGGAGAGGTTGTGCCTTCTCTGGAGGGGACAAGTAGGCAAGGCAAGGCTGCAGGCAGGAATAGCTGCAGCAAGTATCCATATATTTGCCCTAAAAAGAGGCTGCTGAAAATGCAGCGAGAGACAGTGGCCAGATTTCATGGGGAGGGAAAGACACAATCACTGGAGTGGACGCTCTAGATTTGGAGTGGATGGAAACTTAAACCTGGAAAAAAAGTTGTTCCCCAAAAGAGAGAGTGAGAAAATCCTGTTCTGGAGCAAATAGATTTCTGTATTTCTAAAACTGGGACATTATAAACCTAGCTTTTACAGATCAAAAGTTATATTTTTTTTGTTGTTGTTGTTATTTGTTTGTTTTGTCATTGTGGGGGTACAGACTATAGGGAAAAAAAGTCTAGACACCATTGCCTTAAAGCTCTGGTTGTTTGCAGTGCAAGAATAAACAGAGGCATGATTTCTCTGGTGACATTGACTATTGCAGGCTGGATGTCAGTTCCATGGAATGTGTCAGCATCTGCTTCACTGTGACGGTGGTGAGGCACTGGAACAGGTTGCCCAGAGGAGCTGTGAATGTCCAATACCTGGAAGTATTGAAGGCCAGGACGGACGGGACTTGGAGCAACCTGGTCTAGTGGAAGGTGTCCCTATCCATGACAGCGGGGTTGAAACTAGATGATCTTTTTGGTCTCTTCATTGGAAGGGACATTCTGTGATTCTGTTATTTCAAGATAGCAATAAATAATAAAGTATGAGGAGCTGTGCAGAACATGCTCTGAATTGACATTTCATTGCTGGGATCATCCCTGACTAGTAAAGATGCTCTGTTTCTGTTCTCTGGGGGCTGCTCTAAAGTCAAAGGTTTTTGATGTTCATAATGTAAATTAAAATCTCATGTATTTCACAAACTGGCCTTAGAGCACTTCTCTTTGCCCTGAGGTGCTCAGCTACCTGGAAAGCCCAGTTCAATGCACAACTGAACTTAATCTAATACCCGGCAGAACAAGAGAAATCTCTCTGTAATTCTTCTCTGCAGCTACCCATTTCAGATGAGAATACTATAGGACAAACCATAGCAAACAAATCCCTGCTTCTTTTCAGTAGAAAGTTAAGATGGCACAGGAATCTTACTTTTTTGGGGAGTTTTGTACCTTTAGATTGGAAGTAGTATTCATGGAGCACTCCAGAGTGGTGTGATTTTCTGCGTCAGGATGTCACAGTGCTGTGAGCATGCCTCGTAAGCAATTGGTTGCCAATCCCCAGAGCAGTGCCAGTTTCAGAAATGAAAGATATTGGTGGGGGTGCTGCTAACCACACGTCTTAGGTTCCAAAAAAATAACATGTTACCTGGGTGAAGTCCATCTGCTGAAGCTGTAAAAATTCTGAGCTCTCAAAGTCCATAACAAACCTCACTATGGAAACTTGATTCTCTACTGTTCAAAGAAATTTTCCCTGTTCAGCACCTTGCCAAATGTCTACAAGGTTCTGGCTTTACAAATTTCTTTAAGTTCTTTCTTGGTTCCATTTTACTTTTATCCTACTCCTCCAAGACACCAGGTTACCTCTGTTTATAGCATATCCCATTTTTCCATTTTTAACTGATTTTTGAATTGCTGTTCTCTGAGTATTGCTTTTTAACTGTAATATAGTATCATCTGTATTTCTGAACTAATATCAGGGTCCCATTGTGACACAGTGTATGCAAACAGGGCAGGAGACAAATCACTGTCCCAAAAGCAAATAAACAAACCATAACAGAGCGAAGGATAAGAAAGCGGGAAGATGAACCACAAGATGGGTGAGGTCTGGTTAACAGCTGGTTATGACTCAGGAAATAAGCCTGAACCAGATAATCAGAGCTGCTGCCTTACACCCAGAGCCTGGTGGCATAACCCCAGCCTTATCTGATAAAATGGTATGGTAGGTTAGTTAGCATCCCAAGGGCTGGCTGCACACAGCAGCATTTGAACCAAGACTGCAAATATGTCAGTTCTGATTCCAGGACTCCTCTATAACACTTCTCTGTGATTGTTTCCTCAAAAGCAGAACTAAAAGAATTGAGTTTGATAGAAACTATTTTATTCCGTTTCATATGTTTGCAACTGCTACCTCCCAAGAATCTGTTCAGCTCGCTAAAAAATGAAATTGCTACAGATGGATATTTCTTTCAATTACTGTAAAAACATGTAACAAAGCCTCTGGCATGCCAAGAACCAAGCATCAAAGCTCAAGAGCTTACATATTCTATTAAGTGGTTTAATATTGTAGAGAAGAACAGAAAAAAATACAGTGTTTTGTCCCTCGTGGCCTCCTTTAGGAGACATCAGGGAGCCAAAAGGTTGCACTTTTTCTAGTCTCCCTGCTCCAATATTAAAACACTTAATAGAATATGTAAGCACTTGAGCTTTGATGCCTGGTTCTTGGAATGGCAAGTATAGTTCATAGTGGTTTGATGATTTGGGGTGGTCTGTAGCAGATTATTCTCCCCTCCTGTTGAGATACCACAGGAAATACAGGACTGGTGCACAGACTCTTCCTTTTTGTCTTGGATGTAGCTGCTACTTTCCCTTGCACTGCTACTCATAACCTCAAAAAACTTTTCATTCAAAGGGAATAGCTGCAGCAAAGGTAGGTGGATGGGCTCACAGCTCCTACTCTGCAAAAGAGACTTTCTACTAAGTAGCCCCATCTGGGGCTGCATATCGAGACACACGTGGCACCAGAAATACAAAGAAAGATGACATTTCAGCTCACTTTGGCAGAAAATTATTATACCCGTCTCTTTTTTTTCTTCAACTTGCTCTGAGAAGTTTTGGTAATGATTTCAATGGTGTATCTTTGGTCCATCTCTTCTTTTAAGGTTGTATTCTTCTCTGGCTCTTATTGCTTTTATATTAGCACAACTTCAGGCATTTGGACACCTAACAAAGACACAAATTTGTCTATGGCCTGAAAATATGCCAGTCTTTTCTAATTTTAACTGCAAGAATAAGGAATAAGTATTTCCTAAATTCTGCACTCCCCCTTCAACATTGGCCTAAATCAATCTCTCTTCAAATGCTTTGTGATTGCTATAATGAAATACTCTGGCTGGGTATTAGATGTAGAAACATGTTCTTAAGCCTTGTTTCTAATTTTAGAATGAGTATTATGAGGGATTTCTATTCCTTGTTCATTTAAAATCTGATTTAATAGCAGTAGAAGAGGCTATTGAAGGAGATCACCAAAATACTCAGGCAGCTTTGATAAACCTGTGTTTCTCATTAAAATGAGGGGAATTAATTGTTTGTGAAGTTTCTTTCCTTCCTTCTCCCATCTGCAATCTAGGCAATTTCTTAGTTTGAGTTTTTATTGATTTGGAGGAGGGTTTAGCTACACTATTGAGTACATCCTATAACAAAAAACCTTTAGAATGTCACACACTATCTCTAGAGCTCTTCAAAAACTTAAAGACAAATTCTTCGCTGTGCCAGAAAACCTGTGTTAAAATCACAGATCATGGATCATAGAATGGCTGAGGTTAGAAAGACCCTCTGGAGCTCATCTGGTCCAAACCCCCTGCTCAAGCCACCCCTAAAACCATGTCCAGGTGAATTTTTAATACCTCCAAGATGAGAGAATCCATAACTTCCCTGAACAACCTCTACTAGTGCTCAGCCATCCTCACAGTAATAAAGTGTTTCCTCATGTTCAGGAGGAACTCCACTGCTTCATCTCATGCCCATAGCTTCTTATCCTGTCACTGGGTACCACTAAAGAAAGCCTGGCACCGTCTTCTTTGCACCATCCCTTCAGGCATTAATATATATTGGTAAGATCCCCCTCAGCCCTCCTCTTCTCCAGGTTGAACAGTCCCTCCCATTTCTCTCAGCCTTTCCTCATAGCAGAGAAGCTCAGAACCTTTAATCATCTTTCTTGAAGTCTCTGCAGTATGTGCATGTCTCTCTTGTACTGAGAAGCCCAGAACTGGACACAGTACTCCAGTTGTGGCCTCACCAGTGATGAGAAGAAGAGTCATCCCCCTCAACCTGCTGGCAATGCTGCCCAGGATATTGTTACCCTTCCATGTGGCAAGGGCACATTGCTCACTCACATTCAATTTGGTATCCAGCAAGATCCCTGGGTCTTTTCAGCTTGGTGGCCCCAGCACACATGGGTGTATGGAGTTGTTCCTCCCCTGGTGCAGGGCTTTACATTTCCCTTTGTTGAATTTCATGAAGTTCCTGTCAGTCCATTTCTCCAGCCTGTCGAGGTCCCTGTGGAGTGCGGGACGACCCTTTGCTGTACCAACCACTCCTCACAGGTTTATGCCATCTGACAATTTGTCGACAGTCTGCTCTGCCCATTATCTAAATCATTAACAAAGATGTAAAACAGGATCAGACCCAGTATTGACCCCTGGGGTACACTGCTAGTTACTGACCTCCAACTAGACTTTGTACCATAGATCACCACCTGCTGGGCCCAACTGTTCAGCCAGCTTTCAGTCCTTCTCATCGTCTGTTCATCCAGCCCATATATCATCAACTTCTCTGCGAGAATCTTATGGAAGACAGTGACAAAGGCCTTTCTGAAATCCAGACAGGCAATATCTACTGCTTTCCCACCACGTACCAGGCCTGTCAACTCACTGTGGAAGTTTATCAAGTTGACCAAGCATGAGTTTAACTTGGTGAATCCATGCTGACTACTCCTGATATTTTTCTTGTCATTCACATGTCTGAAAATGATTTCCAGGGGAACATGTAATGACATTTTAGCTTGTTTACTTATCATAATATATTTTTATATTAAGAATCAAAGAGGCATTATCTGCTCCCCCAGGGACTGAGGTGAAGCTGACCTGCCTGTAGTTTCCTGGGACCTCCTTCTTGCCCTTCTTGAAGGCAAGCTCAAACATTTTTCTACATCAATTCTATTCCCTTCTAAAATTAAAAAAAATTTCCTGCTTTGTCCATAGATGAGACCTGTGGAAGTAGAGCATGCATATCCAGAACAGGGAAGCCTTTCATACTGTTTCACAACCAGAGAGGTAGAAGTTGTTTCATGCTTGCTGCTGAGTTAGTAAGATGCTGAATCCACGTGACTATATCCTGTCCTCTGGAAGGACTTACCTTCTCAGGCTTACCAGCAGCTGCTACAATTACAAAGCTTCAGAAACTGACTTACATGCATATGGCAGGGTAGGCACACAGTGATTTGAGCTTCTGGGAAGACAAAGACAAAGGTATCTCAGAAGATTCAGTGGCACAGTCATGCTTGGTACGTGCACGAGGTGGTGGGCAGAAAAAGCCATAACTTCAGAAGTTTGAAGTGGAAGTCAGCTAAACACACAGGAATCTATTTTCTGTTTTGGAAATGAAGCAAGTAATCTCTGAAACAAAGTTCCTAGTGTTGCAATGGATTTCATATCCCTGTAATTCTTGGCACAAAAGTTTAATATTGAGTTAAAGGGACACTATAGCTTGTTTACTTATGACAATACATGTTTATATTAAGATTCAAAGAAGGGGATTTTGCAAAGCATGGATCAGTTTGGCTTTCCAGCAACCTAGATAACACACAACTGATATGCACAGTATACAAAGAATTCTCAGTGACAATTACCTTTATTGTAAAATAGGAACACAAAATAGTAAACTGTTACACTGCTAGTACCTTATTTTCTAAGTTTTATATGTTACAAAGTAAATAACTCAATTCCTTAAAAAACTTGGGTTTTTGTGTTTTTCAAGATAATTCAAAGTTTGACAGTGCTAAGTATGATGATACCGTAATAGAAGAATAATGGAAATGAGATATTAAACAGAAAAGATATTCAGTGCACACTGTAGAGTGCATTGTACTTTAGTGTATTTTCTAATGTGCATATTAAAAAGTCAGAAATTCCTGTGCGGCTGAGTGCTAGGACTGGTTATGACTCTATGAAAGTCTTGTAGACACCCATGTACACCAGCACATCATAATTACTGCTTCAGAATATTAATGAGTGAACATAAATATTTTAAATCATAACTTAGCAGCTTTTATGTTTTTACGTTTATGTTGTTTTACCTGCTTCTTAGACACACTAAAACCATTTAATAAAACTTTGCAATTCCAGATTATAGGACTTTCACAGAGAAGCCCTCAAGGCACTTCACAAATTCCATTCACAAAACCCTGTGGATAAAGATTATCCTCACTGTAGAAGATCAGTAAGTTAAGAAACAGGGTTTCAATAATCTGCTTAAGGTAACTGTGGAGTACAACTCTCAGTTCTTAATTTTATCCCTGGTTCTAATAATTTCCTTTTATATCCTCATTTATTATTCCTAAAAATGTGTTTCAAATGGCAATTGAAGTTAATTCATAAAATCTATAGAAGTAGGCTTGAAAGAAGAAACTTATGTAGTGATATCTTTGTGTTCAGAGCTGTTCTGCTGTAGACCTGTTTTCTTGCAAATGTAGTTTAGGTTACAAACCTCTATACTTTCACCAGTTCATCCCTAGGGTAACCACTCTGCTTGTCTGTGATGAGAGTCCACATTATTCAGTCTGTGCTCATGGACTCCAATGAAGGAATAAGTGTTATAATCCAGGCTAAATATATTGTTTGGTTATATATAAGTCCCTGTTCCTTTTGATTCTTTAATTGCTCTCTCAGGTACAGATCTCAAATTTTTCACCTGCCAGCTACTGTTAATTTCTTCCATCTCTTCTCTCAGGCTGTTGTTCAGAATACAAATTTATTCCAACCACTGGCATGTCTACCACTCTTCTCCATATCTGAGGAGACAGATTCAATAAGATTAAAGCCCAGCAATGTATTACTGTTATTAAAAGGGGAGTGGAGGATGGAATATCACCTTTTCTTCCCACAGTGGATCTCAGCCTACCAGGTTTTTAAACTCACCAGAGCACAATCATCATATTAGCAGAGTAAAACTCTGGATATGATTGAATGAGATATAATATGCTGATCATAATATATTCAAAAGAGGTGCAGTAGCCATGCCTTGTGTTTGCTAAGATTACACAGATCCCAAGCATAACATTGGCCACACATCAATGCCCTAGAGTACTGTAACTTTAAGGTGTCCTTAAATAACTTGCAAAATCAGCCTAGAAAGAATAAAAATCAGATAGAGAAAAAATTTCTATTATGTAAGACATGAGTATTCTTTTAGTCTACCCTTTTTTGTGGTTGAGCTGAAACAAAAGAATACATATTTCCAGAGAAAGGAATTAGAGAGAGCAGATTTTAATGTAGAAATCCAAGACTAAATGGTGCTTTTTTTTCCTTTTTTTTTTCTTTTTTTTTTTCTAAACTGCTGAAGAGTTGTACACAAGCTTTTGTAGCCAACACCCCACATCCAGGAACTATCATGGGCTGAAAGACTTCAAGACTATATATTTAAATACTGATGGGTTATTACACATAAGATGTTGCTGAGTAGTCTAAATTTTCACAAAAAAACCTTAACAGCCTGATCACACTATCATTGCTGTTATTAGACAAAATGCTACTATTGGAGTCCAGAGCATATTCCCTCAGAAATGGACTATGCTCCGGTGTAGGAGTACTTTGGTCTTCAAATGTTTCTTCTAAAATCAGTGGAAGAGTCATATGGCCCTGACCTGACAAAACAGAAAAGCAGTTCAAGATATCTATTTTGGTTTGCTATCTTCCAGAAAAGACTTCTGGTCACATGATCAGAAGAACAGTTCTATTACCTCTGTGCCTGACCTCTCATACCATCATAACCCCCTATCCCCGAGTATGGCATTTTACAGTGAGTGAACAGTGGCAACAACTCTGGGATTCTCAGTATCTGCGTGGGTCTCATAATGTTTTGGATTATTTTTCTAGTTTCTTTGGGCAGAAACATGTTTAGTGTTTTGATTTGGAGAAAGTGTCTTGTTGATGATTAAAAATAAAGAACAACACTTGTTTCTCTGTGTGCCTTGATTAATTGACATGCTGTATTGGATCTCCTTGACCTTGTACAAAGGTGCAGGCCCCTAAGTAGGGACTCTGCTGTGCTAAACTACAGCATACTAGGCACTTAAATGGTAGAAACAAAATTCAGATTTTTTTTTTTTGGGTGTTACTATACATGACAGAAAGATGGTATTAGTATTTAGAAGATCTGAAGGAGACTGTATCTCCAACAGGTGATGAAATTGTTTGGCAGAAAGCAAATAAAGAAAAAAAATTATTTCTTACATTAAAGAAAAACTTGAGAGTTGGCAAGGAACTCAATATAGAGACTCCCTCAGCTACACTAAACTTTTCTATTATAATTCTTCCATCCTCTAAGATTAACTGTTTGAAAATCCAATTAGTCCCTCAATAATCATGACTGTTATCTAATGATGAATAAACCATCTGCAGAAAATATTGCAATCACAGGCACAGCTGTTACCATATGCTGAAATTTTCTTACATGACCTTGGTTGCTACAGTACCTACCAGCTGAAATAAGACGTGGAAATATTGCCAGCTTCAATTAGACTAGCAAGCTGTTCCTTTCCCAAGGCTGTTGAGGCACTTCAGCCATTAACATAAAACACAAACCAAGGCGTTATTACAAATTTCGATTACTTGTTCCTAAGCTGAAGAGGTGAAATTCTGGAAAGAATTTCAGTTCATCCTTATTAACGTGGCTAAAAATAGAAAACTCAATACTTGATTTCAAAAGATCCCCAATTATCTGTTGCTTCTAGAAATGGAATCTTAAGCTGGAGGGGGGTGGAGGCTGGGAAGAAAGGAAGCACAGAGGCTCTGGCAATGAGTTGCCTTGGGTTTATTTAGAACAAAGGCACAAAAGGAGGGTTTTGGCAAAGAAATCTGGCATGCTTTTCCTTATTCAACAGGTAGGAAGTATGTGACCTTGTTTACTGTTTGTCTACCATGAGGTCTATTTCTGGCAACCTAAGACATTTTAATAAAAGTAATCCTTTAAAACCTTTCCAAATCTAAATTTTCAAACATGCATTTATAGTAAGGAGGTGCCAGCTTCATTATGTGTGCCTTTGTCAGGTAGTAAATATTTTAATCTTTTGGAGATTTTATGTTAGCCTTTCTAATCCATTTAACCCTTTCTATATTACACTGACACTAAAAAACTGAATTTTAATATAAACCATAACAAACCTAATGAAACCAATGTAATTTCTTTGGCCAGAAAAATTATTTTGCCTTTTAATTGCTTAAATTATCCATTCAGTTTAATATAATGCAATAAAAGAATAAAAGAGATGGAGAGAATGAAGAGTGTGGTTGAATTACAGTGCTTGCAAGTATTCCCAGACCTATTTTGTTTTATAGATTGTTCACTAACAGTTCAGTGCATGATATCAGTATTTAAAATCCAGTTTCTCGGTAATTTTTGTAGGATGACTAAGTCACATCGCCTTTTTTTGCTCTCAGAAAGCTGAAACTAATTCTGTCAGGGGGGTCTGTGGTGAAGATAATGACTCTTCTGACTCATTTTCCATGGACATGTTTTAATACCTACTTAAAAAGTAATGTTTCTGCAAACAGTCCAATTGCTGAAATTATTCATTGCAACAGGCATTCTAGAATTGCTCATGGGATGCCTGCTCATGATTTGTGGTTTTTATTCCTTCTTCTATCTGCTAATAATATCACCTGGTGTTAAAAGTGCATCAAATGTATAGCTACAAGTATTTCCATGACATACAGACTTTTTACATAGCTTTGAAGGAGAGAAGAGATGGTCTATACTGAGGTATGGTCCAGCTTCTCAGTAGGTGGGGACAAAAGAGAAAAACAGAATTAGCCAGTCACAGATATTGCCTGGCTTCTACCTACACCACAATCTCCTTTTTCATTCAGCACATTAATAATTCTCTTCTTTTTTCTCACCTACAATAAAATCCCATTTTCTGTTTCAGTATCCCTTTGAAGAATGCTCCAAGGGTCAGATTAAAGAAGCAGAAAATGTCTGTCCTGTTCTCAGACCACGAGCTCATTCACACAATGTGGTATCTGACCTATACTTTCCAGGTCTGTGGTCCAGGAATACACCAAAAGCACTGAAGGAGTCTGACTTAAGCACCTTATTGTGTGTCCTGCTAAACAAACCAGTCCCACTTAATAGATAGTAAAAACCTGATAGATTGTTGCTAATAACGTTTCATAGTAAGGGAAACCCTGACTTAGGGAGGGCATTGGGAGTTTTGCTACTGCCTTTGCAAAAGCTAAGACTTTCCTCTCTACAATTACAATGGAATTATGCTGGCATATGCTTTAGAATGCTTGTAATTATCAGTAGTTCCTACAATTTAAAAGATCAGTGCTTGAATCCATTATTTATAGTGCAGTTAAAAGAGTTTGTGTATTTGCCCATCAATCCATAAAACCAAGCATACTGACATTGGAATACTAAATATATATATTAAACTTAAAGCTATAAGAACTGGTTGTAAACTTATATGAATGCAACAAACTCAAACTGCAGTTACTTCCTGATTGCAGTTTGAGAATTCTGTATCCTTACTACAAAGTCCCCTTATCCTGTATGTTAGGCCATTGCAGAAATCAGTCCATGCTGTCCTCAACAGAGATGAAAAACTCCTAAATCAATAATCACCTGAGGCAGCCTAAAGTGATTTTTAACTAGAAGGGAATATTATTTTGTACAATTCATATGTATGTTCTAATTCTGTCAAGGAGGCACAAAAAGAAAATGTCAGAAACTATTTTTAGATGTATATAGACCAGTTTTTGGCAAGTCTCAAAACATGGCCATTTGAGCTAGCATAGACATGACATCCAAGACTAGGAAGACCTTTTCAGTCTTACATTTCTAATTACAATTAGTGAACATGTGTTTACAGTTGACAAAAAATTGGTTTTGCAATGGTTTTATATATATGCACCTCATCAAATTCCTTTCACCAGTCTTATGACAGAAGCAAAAAGCAAGATTGATCTATTTATAATATAATTTAAAGAGTTAGGACCCTTGCAATGTCTGGATGTCATTTATTTCAACAGACTTATAAGTAACCCTTCAAACAACCAGTAGTATTTCAGAGACCATACTTATTTCAGGGTAAGTGATTTATGTTCTCTCTCTCCTGCCCATATGAGTCTGGTGTGCTCACCACTAGCATCTGTTTGAAAAGTAGTGCTCTAAAAATTATACTGAGTGAAGAGGGTAGAGATGCGAGTTACAAACCTGCTCTTTATGTTTGTTTCTTTAAAACTCTTTTGTGGTCTTTCTTAATAGCGTGTTGCCATCGTGATGGCAACCAAGTGTTTACTGCCTGAACATGGCATCTATGCTGCTGTCTCAGCAATCTTTTGTATTTGGCTGCTTCACAAAGTTATTTCTATTTGGGTGAAAAATTGGTTTCAAAGTATGTTCAGGATTTATCTTTTCTTTCTGCATATTCCCTCCAATTCAACCATCTGTGCAAATTAGCAATCCTGAAATGCTTATTAGAGCTTCCCCTCCCCGCCCTTGATTAACACTTCTTGCATTTAATGAAGTCTCTTATAAATTGTGGATCAAATTTTCAGAACACTTATGTCACCTAACCCAGGTCCAAGAAAAAACATCATGATGCTGTGATTTGAGTGCCTTCAAATATGGGTCTCTGAAACACCCAAAACAGTGTGAGAACAGGAGAGGTGCAATGCCAGTGTGTGACCTGGCAGACAGGATAAACCAGCGTGTCTGGAAAAGGTGAAGCCTCTGCAGTTGTGCCTCAAATCCTGCCTATCTCATGGGCTCAGGACCTTAGTTGTAAACATAAGTCAGATGACACCATGAAACCTGAATTTATGAATCTGAGTTTTTTTAGAAATGAAGGCAGGCATGTGGAGATTTAGCCTGAGAAGAGCTGTGAGCATAAAGGAACCATTTTATGTGGCTTCACCTTCGTCGGGAGACCGAATGTCAGGGCTGAGTGTGGAGGTGGACCCCAGTCATAGCTCCTGAAAGGGAGCTACAGTGTGAACATGTCCATCAAGAATGTGCTCTGGAGGAGGACTGAGGGCTCAGAATCAGAGATGGGGGAGCAAGGCTCAGGGTCCATTACCCTCTTACAGAGCAGCCCCCATTGATGTTTCTTCAGTCAAGGCTGGGACATCTGTTCAGACATGATATACTTTGAATATTAGATTCCTTTAACTCCTAAAACTATCTGGTCAAAGCATACTTTTAGCAGTTCAGACTGTGAAAATTAAAGTTCAAGGAAAATGTGATCAAATTTCAAGCTGTTTTGTGTTTCCAGATGCTTGAAATAACCCTGAATCTTTCTTCCCTTCCTCTCCCTCTAGTAATATTGTGGAGACAGAAGGCAGGAATGGATGGGTTCAGCTTAATACTGTGGGAGAGGCAGTATAGGCAAAACAAGCAGACTGTATTCAGAACTGACTTATATTTACCTATGAACTTGGAATATAACCCCAAGAAACTTTCTGGGGAGAGCCACTGTCAGAAGACAGGAAAGATCTGTTTCATTCTTTATATAAAAATCTCTTTAGACTCATTTTTCATCTGTGAGTCTAACACTGCAGACGGTCTGACCTAGAAACATACATCTTTTAGTTTCAGGTGTTGTAATTTCTGCTGACAGCCTGATTCTAAAAATCCAGTGGCAAGCCAGTGTTTCTTAATTTCATTTAATTGAATGATTGTAAGGATGTTTTTAGGAAAAAAACCACACAGACCATCTCTACAGTGTTCCCACAATTGTCTTCATTTACAAGCAACTTAAAATTAGGGTAAAGTTTGAATGTTCCTTTATTACAAAATGAAAGTCTGGTTTCTTGGAAGTATGGGGAGTATGTGTGGTTTCTTTCAAATTTCACAGACCAATGTATTAAAATCTACCAGTTATGCACAAAGCACTTTTTGAGAAACACAACCCCAAAATGCTGTTGGAGATACTGTATTGGATGCAGACTGCATGGTGTCTTGGTTCCTAGGATGGCTGTCTAACGTATTAATGTGATGATGTCCATGCTTAATCATTTGTATGATCTCCCTGATGTATCAGCTGAAAAGTAAGCAGAGTGAGTTGTATCAGATAAGCATCTTGTTGCTGTTGCATACATGAAATTCGGTTATTAGCTCTCTTGTATCAACAGGAAACTGCAATCAACACTGGGTAAACTCTGAAGGTTGGCAAGGCTGCCACTGCCAGCTTGGCGGACAGAGGGAGAGAGTTTTATAGAAACCATGTAAGGGAGTGCACAGATTTATTTATCTCTTGCCAGCCTGCCCAATATTCTGAGGAAAAAAAGAGTCTTCACTGAAAAGTGAAGTTAGGAAGTGGTGACCCTGTACATGCATAAAACCAAAATCCTGACACAAGCTCTGTGTCTTTAAAATTTAAAGTCAGATACACCAAGAAAAGCATTTGACAGATGAAGAAACTCCTATGTGGAGCTTGGCAAAGCTATTGCATTGACATAATAATTCTCCTTAAGGTTCTAAGGTTCAAATGCTTCCCTCTTGGAAGAAAATACCAACCTGTATATCTTCTATGGTTCTCTTGTATTACTGATTTTCTTTTACACTGCTCATTCAGAAACTGATTAGCTTTGCAATTTTCCTTCTCCTGCTCAGAAAATAGATATCTAGTATTGTAACCCTCAGCTTTCTGTTTCATACTTGTCAATGAATCTCAATCAATTTTATTTTCTAGAAATACTGGTAAGACACTAAACATGCATATTATTAGAACCTATTTAAAATCATTGGGAGAGCTGTTTTACAACATATTTCCTTGAAAATAATTTTCAGCCTGAAAAGCAGGATTAATTAGCTTTGCAGTGACCTACATAGATTGTTCAAAGTGCCTGATTGCTATCAGCCACCCAAGGAAAAAGCTAAGCAAATTGTACTTAGTTGATCTCATACAGAGAGCATGGAAAAAGAGAGTACATTATTTACAAGGTAAAAAAATAACCTGCTAGTGACATCAAACAATCTACTAACATCATCTGGCAATTCATCTGAATTTACATTCAAAGAAAGAGGGACAAGACAATATAGTAAAATAAGATCACTGTCGTTATTATGAACAACTGTAACTGTTGCGAGTCTGATGATTTTAGTGTTGTCTGCCTGTCTGTCAAAAAAGGTGAATGAGAATTCAATATGTCTCTTGCTGGTCATGCAGCAACTCTTTTTTTTTTTTTTTTTCTTTCTTTTGTCTGATATTCTCCATGCACTTTGTAACTTTGTAAGTATTCTAAAATTATGTCTTCTTTGGAGTATTTTTATGCTATGTTGTACACTGCATAGACACATGACTGAATTTGAGGCTCTACAATAATATTTATAAGAGAAGACTAATCAACCTAGTATGTGCAATACCTGTCCATTCACCTACAGCCATAACTGATAATGGTAAAACTGTCCAGTGTGGAGATGGCAGAATATGTGAGGAGAAGATATATCAAGTCTTTGTGTGGACTGTATTTCAATCTCTTGTGCTACAGCATCCCAGGAAGAAAGGCTAGACAGGGGCACACTGGGAGGTGATTGACTGTCAGGGTAGCCCTGACATCTGCTCAATAGCTGATATAGAGCCTGGATAATTTCTCCTTCTATCACTCAGGTCAGCAAGGTTGACATAGCACTGGGATGGAGCAAGAATAACCCTTGAAGTAAGGAATGAGCTTCAGGACACACTGAATGCAAAGATTTAAAAATCCGGCATGCAGCAGGAACTACAGGCAAGCTCTCAGGGTCCCTGGACAGCCAGCCTTTCAGAGTTTCATCTATATTATACTTCCCTCCTCAACTTTCTTTTCTCCACACTGCAGAGTGTTCCTTGATATGGTATCTTTGCTATCCTTCTAGTCACTTTATTTGCTCCTACCTGTACCTTCTCTAACTTTCATGAGATACAGCATCCCAAACTGTGGGCAGTTCTCAACAAAGCATGCAAAATGATGCTCTATATTGTTCTCAGTTCACCTTGTGATGTCTCCTATTGTATTGTCTTGTTTTTTCTTTTTTCAGATTTCTGATACCCACTGAGCTTGTAGTTGAGGAGGATTTTCAGTTATGGTTCCAAAAACTCCTTCCAGAGTTGTTGTTGCCTGTTCAAAGCTTAGTGGGCTAGACTGCTGTTCCTTTGATGCCTAATCTGATGTTTTCAACACTTCTGAGCTGAAAACCACCTCCTCCTACCTGCCCATTCATTCAGTTTGGTGAGGTCTTTCTGGGCTTCTTCATTACCAGTGGGGTATCTGATTATTTGAATAAAAGTTCAGTGTCATCTACAAACATGGCAGTTTCCCTCGCCATGTCCCTCCCCAGGTCATTGATGAAGATGTTTTATAAAACTGATTCCAATCTTTTATGGATTCTGTTTCTCAATAATAATACACATTAAAAAAGATACCTATTGCATGGCATATAAAGCGGACAATTCTAATGCAGTTAGATCATAATCTGGGCATTTTGTTTAATTTTTATTGAATCCATCATGAACACTCCACGTGCAGCAATAAGAAGTAGTACAATACAGAATAAAAAAATCTTTGTGAGCACTGTTAAGAAGACAGAGGCTTATCTTTCCAGACCACAGAGACTTTGCAGTACGTCTGCCTTCCTTCCTCCTGCAGTCTGAATATCATGTTAGAAGTTTTTTTCAGATGACTGGAAGGTACTTACAGAGCAAAAAAGATGGGCTTTTTCTAGTGATTAAATCAGCAGAGACCCTAGGATGGACTTTGTCACTAGAATCTTTTCACTACTTTACTCTTTAGCTCCAGTGTTCATAAAATTATTCTAATGCTGAACCTCTTGGGGAAGTCAGAAAGCTTTGCTCCTTAACATTTGCACAGTTCAGAGCTGAATATAAAAATGGTATTAAGTTACAAAGTAAAATCATAAGAGCAAACATTTCCCTGAGAAGCCAAGTCTAAATCGGATCCAAAATATGTCATCTCCCTTGAGCTCTGTGTTACATCTGTGATACCAGATACAAAACCCTTGGTAAAACCTCTCTGAGTAACTAAGAGGCAAGCTGAAAAAGCCAAGGCCAAAGAAGATACAAAAATTATCCAGCCAAATACACAGTCTGTTTGCAATAGCACAGAGACTAGAAGTACTAAAAACCTTAAGACTCTTTTTTGCAACTGTTTTAGGCACCCGGCTTAGGCAATAACTTTAAAAAGTTAGGTGCTTGACCCATTCGGGCTCCAGAGCTTCTGTCCCAGCTCTGTCTGTCTGCTTTATGGCTAAACTGAACTTTACCTTCCTGAAACAAGAGAAGGGAGTTGCTAAGAGAGAGTTCAGAGCTCAGAGTTGTGTCTGAAAGGGATCAGAATTGGGATTCTGCAATAAACACCATTAATCAGGCAGGATTCAGAGCAGCAAATTTGTTTCTACAGGTAAGTGGAAGAGGCACCCAGCTGTTGCACACCAGCTCAGTTGCAGGAGGAACTGGGTTTTGAACTGCAGCTGATTGATCCCATTTCAAAACCAGTCTGGGTAGGGGAAGTAATAATCATAACAGCAATATTTTTTTAGGAAGACTGAACACAGGCAATGAAGCAAATAAGGGCTGGCAGCAATTTATGCAAGCTGTGATCTCCCTATTCTTGCAGGCGAGATCTGCAGATAAAGAAAAGCTTTTAATCAACGGCTGTATAAATCTTCCTCCTGCTCTGTTACAGTCTCGGAAAAACAACAGCTCATTCAGGTAGAACTCCTCTTGTCTTGGGGCAGAAGGATGCTCCAGGACAAGATTTATTCCAGTCCAATTTTCTGTGGTAATAATTTAGAGGAGTTACGAAAGATCTTAAAAGTTCACTCAGGAAAGTTAAGAGTTTCTGTAGAATGTGTTAAATTTCATAATAATTTGAGACACTAGAAGAAACTGCAACTCTGTGTGGTAGAATAAAAGCTCACTGAATGTTGTTCATTTGGAAAAGTCCTAGAGGGAATGTTATAATATAAATTGGTTTATGGCATTAATAAGGAGAGAATTCAAAGGATGATTGTTGGCAGAATAAGTTGGAGAACTTAACCTGGCCCCAAACTTTGAAATTACCAAAAGTAATAGAAGCAGTACTGAAAAATTACAAGATATGTGAGTCTAACACAGAGACAATCAAACTGCTTCAGTAAACAAAATATGAAGCCAGTTGGAAGGAACTTGCTCTCCCGAGGGTTGTTTCCATGTGAAGGAGCTCATTTCACATCAGGTTGTCAGCATAAAATGGCCCAATGTCCTAAGTGCCTGCAGACACAAGGCTAGGCCAGGAAATGTAATGGTGACTGTCAAGCAGCGTATCAAACTCAGGGTACAAGCCCTGCCAAAGCAGAGGATGAGGAGGCAAGTGGAGGAGGAGGAAAAAGGTTTCATTCTGGGGGGAAGGTACACATTCTAACACATGAAAATATAAAAACCACATTCAGACACTATGCCATGCAAGAGTGGGAACTCTATAAAGCAGGTCTAGAGATGTCAACTGCAGCAATGAGTTCATATCTGTGACCTATCGATGGGTGGATGGCTCTCTGCTTTTCCCTGGAATATTTAAGTTTTGGTCATCTGAAGTCCAAGGCAAAGTCTGTTATGCAGTGAGCACTTCAAAAAGCTAAAAGGTAATCACTCTTATTTTATGAGCACAAGGGCATGTTTCTTCGGATGTAGAACTGGTCCAACTACTCCTCGATTAACAGTGGAAAACAGGTCACTGTGCAAGGTCTGAGCTGAGGCAGTACTAAATATAGGAGTACTGACCATAATACATAGGGGATGGCTTTATGTTCCCACTGGAAGTCACTGTTACAAGCTACCTCAACTATACTCCAGAGCAAGCTTCCTATACAAGGAAACAAATTGGCTGAGGTAGAAAACAAAAATTTAAGGTAAAACACATTTAAATCAAAAAGAACAGAAGAAAGGAAAGAACAAAAAATCTGGGAGTTAAATGAAGCATCATTAGCATTTAAAAAATGCAAACTCTGTCTTTTTGCAAAACATGAACAAGGAGGAGGGTTTGAAGGGCAGGAAAGCCATCACTATCTATCCCACTATCAAACACTCCAAGCTTGGCAACATCTAAAAAAATTCTGTATAGCCACCAAGTTCTTACTGGTGTCTGTATTGAACAACCGGTGTACAGGAGAACAGTAGTGTTGATCACTGAGACTTCTGCTGTTAATGATAAAGAAACAGACAATTTGATAAAGGAATATTAAAAGTGTTTTTATAGACTGTTTCAGTTATTTACATACTGTGGTTATTGTATTTCCCCTGTTATACTTATCCTACTTCTTTAAGTCCATGGACCTCCTGAACTGATGTTTTGACTCAGACTGACATGTTTAATTAGTGTCTGCCCTGTGAGTCTGCTTATTTCTTTGTTAAATTTGTTTGGTTGGTTTTGAACTCACATGGAATTGTTGCCTCTACAACATTTTCTACCAATGAGTTGTCAAACGTAAATATTTAAATTTGTGAAAGATATTTTAAAAAACTATTTATTTTCATTGCTTTGAAACTTCCATGTCTCCGCTATTAGAGGGACAAGCTCAACAGTTTTCTTATTTTATTACTTCACTTTTTATGTTCTTATAGAGTTCTTCTTTCCAAGTGGAAAAGTCCTTCCTTTGTCATTTCTTTACGTGAAAGTTGTTCCAAACTTTAGGTTATCCTTGTTCTTCTCTATATCTTTCCTAGGTATACTTTATTTACCTTAGTTCTAGTTCTTCTGTATGGAATGACCAGATCTACACACTGTATTAAAAATATACAGCATTCAAAACATCATATTGGTATCTTCTCTGCTCTCAGCAATTCCACAAACCAGTTCCTCTACCATGGAAACCAATGCCAAGATTTCAGATTACTTTTCTCCTATGCTTTCATCCTGCTTAAGAGTTCCTGTGGCATCTTGATCATTCATAAAAAAGACAGATGCTCTGGCAGATTCCCTCTTCACAACTTCCCAAAATTCTAAAATTACTATTCTTTTTTTACCACTTCTAGTGTTCTTTGCTCTTTCTATGGTAGAGTTTATGCCCTTTTCTATTTCCCCCAATTATATGACTTCCACCTATTTGGGTGGATGTGTTTTTAAGAGCTACTTTCCTCTTTAATTTGGCTGTTTCATGGAGCTGAATCCTTTTCTTTTTGTGGTTGGTTTTTCACTGAATGGTTCTGTTTTCATTGAATGGTTCTGTTTAATTAGCACTATTCATTAACTGCAATCCTCTGATGTGGTGGTTTTAAACATTCTCCATGCGAGCTATAAAAAATTTATCCTTCTAGCTGCTCCTTTTTAGCTTCCTATTAACTAGTTTTCTCATGGTAATGTAGCTCTATTTAAAAAAGAGAATGCTATTGTGCTTCATTTCCCTTTCCTTCAGTTCAGTCCAACATACTTGTACAAAACTATATCACAGTGATATTGCACTGTTTCTTCCATAGAATATGTTTGGTGGGGGGATTTTTTTATTTGTTTGTCTGGGTATTTGTTGGGGTTTGGTTTGGTTTGGGTTGGGTTCGTTTTTGGTTTTTTTAATGCCGATAAAAATTAATTAGCTATTTAAAAAAGGATTTCAAAAGCACTTCTTTTGAGAAAGAAAAAGTTCTATCTAGGTAAAAACAAAGCCTACCCCTGTATGGTAAAGATGTAGATTTTTTTCTGCATGGGACATAAAGACACAATTACTGCTCTGTGTTCTCATTTTTTTACATTGAGTTGACCTTCAGAAAAAAAAAAAATCTCCAGATGCCTCAAAAAAACATAAATCCGTTTAAAAGATTGAAAGGCAGATGATGACTGCAGAGAACCACTGCTGTCCCCAGGCAGGAGCTAGTCAGCAGGAAAAACTGTGGTACACGAGTGGCTTTGACAGAAGTTAGTCAGGCACCCAAGTGAAATGATTGATGTAAGTTACCTTAGTCGAAATCATCAAAATAGTTAAATGTAACACTTGACTTGGAACATGGGATTTACCTATGTTTACCTAAACCAAATCACAGTTACTTACTATTTGATGGCTGTAAAAGGAAAACACTGGACATCTCATATCCCAGCAATCCTTTCTGGACAATCTTTGTCTTCCTACATTCCCTTTAAATTACATTTCATTGGTACTAAAGTAAAATTATAGCATACTCCCTGTCCTAATTTTTGTCACATAATATTATGTACTGAAATTTTGCCAAAGTCTCTCTATTTTACAGCCAGACATAAACTCTCAGTCTGCTATGAGTACATATTGATCCTCACTCATATTTTCTTCTTGGGTCCTGATTTTATTATTTTGGAAAACACTGGCAGCAAAGACCATAATAAGTGGAAATAATGTCTGAGTGAAAACTGCAGGAGCACAACTTTTCCATAAGTTATATCATATACTCATTGTTCATTGTTTCTCCATATAAAATGTTTCCTGACAACCTGTAACATCAGGGCCAAGACTAACTTGTTTTATGGCAGCAACTGAAGCATATAATTAAAATTAAAATCAGAAGACTTACAGGGATTGTCTGTTTGGAAGGAGAAATAGACCAAGAGGTATTTGAAGATCTCTTCAAATTCATACAACACACATCTGTGATGAAGTAAACGCAGGAAGGAGCTTTTGCTAGTGACATAAATAGGAACAGATATGAAAGATCTGGATTTTAATGTCCTTGAAAACATAAGGAAGGGAAAAACTTAGTCTTTAGCTCATAAAATTTGAATTTAAAATATAGAATTGAAGTAGATTACGAAATTCCCAATTAAATCTCACTTATACACATTATTCAATAATTACACTGAAAACTTTTCTTTATCTACGATCAGTTAACAACTTCTATGATAACTGTAAGGTATTCATTTAATACAGTTAAGGAATGATACATAAAGTGAGCTATGATATATATCCTAGCTAAGTAGGATGTAAATAACTTAAAGCTGATACCTCTCAGAGCTTGTTTTCCTAAGCAAAGAGCAGAATCAGCAAAATTTACAAGATTGCCAAATTAAACATTATGATCTGTTCGAATGATATGAGCAATTCTTGACAAAATTCAATTTTTATTACTTGTTATCTTGTGCAGTGATTTTGTAGAGGGTCAAAGGAAAAGTAATCACTCTTTGCATTGCCCTACAGAATGCTTAGCATGGTCTCACATTGTCTTCTCTCCAGGCTCCTTCTCACCTGTGCATAGGAAAAGCAAGATGTCAAGAATTTGGTCAGCAGTGATTAAAGTTAGCTTAGATGCCCAAGCGCAAACCAAAATCCCTCTTTGCCACTAAAAGATCTGATG
This sequence comes from Empidonax traillii, assembly GCF_003031625.1. Taxonomy (NCBI): domain Eukaryota; kingdom Metazoa; phylum Chordata; class Aves; order Passeriformes; family Tyrannidae; genus Empidonax; species Empidonax traillii. Next base: position 374,360 of record NW_020955591.1, read on the forward strand.
TTTGCCTAAGCTTTGTAACTCACACAGCATATAGGATTGTACCTGCAAACATGCTGAATACTTAGGCTCTGTACTTGAATATTCTAGATCTCCTGAGGTTTTGGTAGAGAAACAAGAGAAAAAGTAATTTGAAAAGTTCAGCCCAAATAGTAAAATTAGAACATGCCTAATGTGATGAGTAGTTCCTTTTCTTCAAAAAATGCAGTTTTGTCTGCTACTTCCTTTTAAGATTAACAGAAGCATCCTTCAATATTGCTCTTCAGAATATTTATTCAGGAAGTGGGAAATCTAGGAGGAAGAGAGAATAGAAAAGATTATGAGGAATGATCAAATCTGGAAATACAGGATGGGTTAATGAGAAGCCACACAGCAATTCGGTAGAATAAGAGCTAAGACTGTTTTTTAATAACATCTGCCAGAGAAAAGAGCAAATGTGATAAAAGTGATTTGCTGTTGTATGTTCTTCCTTGATTCTCACAAAATCACTCTGCTTGGATAGCAGCTGGTGGAATGGGACCTGAAATCCTGTCTCTGAAAACAATTTATTGGGAAGCTTTTGTATTAACAAATATGTAGTTCACAAGACTAACCAGCAGAGAGCAACACTATTTAAATTTGAACTGAGCGTGATATCTTGACAAACTAATTATTACATTACTGTGCATAAAACTGTATAATGCAGTACATTAAATGTAAGGCTCTGTTACATTAGTCACAGCCACTCACCGCCAATGCATTCCGATGTAATGCCTAACCCAGAAAAACATGTATGCAAATCATCTGAATACTTGCTTTTAATTTGCATGATCTTGAGGGGTTCTTCTGAGGTTATGGTGTATGGCAAACTTGTAAAATTAAACACAGATGTACTTTTATTTCACACACGAATTTTAACTGCAAAGCTTGAACAAGGAATTTGCACAATGAGATTATTCCCTCTAGCCACCTTAAGGGGTCAGACAGTTCAGAATGAACTTAGTTTTTGCAGGGTATATTGGGCAAGCAAAAAACATCTGTTTTATCTGCAAGGTTTTCTTTATCTGTTGGTGGAAAAGAATTACCATCTCCTTTACATGGCAGCCCCTGAAATTCCCCAGTCTGGAATTACTCTTGTCACTGTCTTGGTGTGGCCACTGACAACAGCTATAAAAACTGCATATTTTAGGTTGGGGCAGCACTGGTGAGGTGATCTGCTGAGCCCAGTCACCCACAGACAAGCCCTTCAGTGAAGCTGGGACCAGCTGAAAATCCAGCTGTACTAAGAATGTCAGAGTAACAAGCTTTCCCAGATGGTGGGAAAGCCTCATTACTCTGGCACCATGTCTATCCTAATCTACAGGTTTATACTGGAAGATGATGTCTCTGCCAAAGAACATTGTTTCCTAATGCTGCCAGTGAGCAGAGCATCTCTACCATCTCTGTCTAATGCTGCCCGGGAGATGTCTTGGAACAACTTCAAACTGATAGTAAGAGATACTGTAAGATGGCAGTGAATTCCTTGGCAAATATGAAATAGGTTCTGACGGGAGAAATCCTGAACTGTCTGAGTCACATAGTATCTCTAATGTACTTTTCCCATCTACATTATTTTTCCACTTATCCTCTAACAAAAGATTACAAAAAGAGACAGAGTATTCCTTTCAAGTGATGGATGAAACTAAAAATTTTGTGCTTAATCCAAAAAAATCCCAACAATTAGAAAAAAATGTGTTTAACCAACAATCTACTGTTAAACTTGTAAAGTTAAGACTTACTGAGCACCTTACAGCAACATAATACATACATTATATTGAAGTAGAGTTAGGCAACAAACTTTCCACAAAAATCTTTGTTTTGCCAAATAAAATTATTCAGTCTGTTTTCACACAGGTTCACCCATAAAGTATTCTTGTAGTCTGTCTTGAGAAAAGGGATATTCAGAGTAAATTTTAATTAAATATTGCTAAATATTTCCAGAAGAATAATTTGAAATTAACACAGAGACTTCAGAGCATCAAACTGGTCCAAGAAATTGTACTCAGCTAGTCAGGGAAAAGGAACAGTACTATGCATCAGGGCAAAATACTGGACCAGTTACAAACAGTGGACAGAAGATATAGAGGTCAATCAGAAATAATTTTAGTTTTTTTAGTCAGATTAATTTCCCAAAGCATCCGAAACAGGATGGAGATCTTTGCAACACAAAAACATGGAAATATCGTTGAGTAAATAACCTGCTTCGAAAGATCCTCTGAGCTTGCCTGTACTTCCTGAATCAGCAGCATGCATGCATTACAAAGGAGAAGAAGTAATATATATATTTAAAGCAAGAATGTGTGACTTTCAATATCAAGAAGTGTAACAGCACTGAAAAGGAGGTAAAGAGGTACTACTCTCTCTGTTACTTCCTGGTAATTTCCTAGTCTGCTTGTCCTGGCATGGTTTAACACCGAAAAGCCAACCCAACTCAGTTGATTTCCACTCTGTTCTAGTTTAGTAGATGATACCTGCAATACAAAGGGTGAGTGATAAGATCTTGAACATTTTCACTTAACAAATTGTTTCAAATGCAGCAACTAACTGAAATCTCATATAATGCCAGGAACAATCCTATCTTGTGTAAGCATGGTATAGAATACTATTAGACCAGTTTTCTCTTACAGCATTTGATGTGACATATCTTAAGTCATTCGCTTCACTTGGACTACATAATCAGTACACTTCCCTCATTACTAAGTGCCACTGGAATTTATGTCACTGGTGTCTAATGGGGCTGGATACTCATGGGGGAGATGACAAGGCTCCAACCAAAAACTCAAGCTAAAAGCAATATTCCTCAAGGAGAACAAATGTGAGAGAACCCACTCAAAGAAAGGTCTTCTTTCAAGAGAAGTTATGAATCCCATCTGAATTGGAAGAATTGGGGAAAAGAGCTAAAAGAATATGATGTCATGAACAGAGGGACTACATAGGAGGCAAAAGACCCCTTAGCCTTCTGGGAAGATTGCTTAGTCCCATCATAAACTTTCTGACACTCTGGCCAGCCAGATATGTTCTTCCCAGTAACAAGAAGAACTAGGGAAAACACAAAGTAAAGTGCATCTTTTCCATCTCTTGTAGTATCTCCTCTTATGCTTTATCATCTTAATTTTCACAAGAGCATTATTAAAATAAAAGAGCAGAGACAAGACAGATCAGGGATTTATTTTGTGCCACAAGGTGTAGTGTGCTTAGCACTCCCTCCTACTTGTGCCTGTGCACACCCCTGTCCCACTTGCTTGTTAGCTTCGTTAGTATCTGATTTTAAGATACAAATTGCTACAAGATCCATAGATTCAGTCTAGAGTGTGTTTATTACAACAACACCTCTGGGCCTGAAGAAATATTAAATTTGCATGACCACTTAAAGACAAAGGCATAGTCTGTCCAGCAGCCTTTCTGCTGTCCATAAATGGCCAAAAAGTTACAAGAATTGCGATACTTCTGTTTCTCACAAAATATCCTATTACTGACTGGTCTTTTTCATGGTTTTTAACACCATCAGGATATCCACAACCACATTTGAGGAAGATATTCTGGTTCCAGCAGACACATATAAGGAGATCATAGATCATCCTTCCCTAGAGGATCTGGAAAAACCTCAGCTCTGACAGTCGTGGCCTTCTCACAGCCTAGGTCAGCTGTGTCTGGAGTGCTGGCCGAGTGTCTGAGGGTGACAGTGCCTCATGGGTGGCCTTTTCTTTGAATGCCTTATAAACCATCTTTTTTGCCGCTGATGCCTCTTCTAGCTGCTAGCTGGGATGAACTGGGGGTCAGCTGTGATAATAGGGGTATTCAGATGCAGAGCTGGAGGGAAGGACTGCTGTAGTATTTTTCTTTCCAGGCCAAGGCATGGGCATATCTTCTGTGAACACCTCAAACACCACTGTTCATTACCTCTGAATCCCGGCCAGGCTGCAGAAGTTCTGGACTTTTTCTGATTAGGGCTACAGCAGCTATCTCTAGGGTCTTGATCCTCCTTTTGAAAGTCACCCACTCCTTAAATAAAAGACATAACACTTAAAATTAGACATGTAAAGCAGACTATAATAGGAAGACAAACACACAGCAATACTACTGAGAACACTAGCCTAGCCTCCAGCAAACTGCAACTCAGAACTATCCTGATCCTGATGTAACATTGTTGTATAGCAATAAATGCATTATTCTCCCATGAACTTGTCTAGAAGGCTTGCAAATGCATTTTCTTGACTTGAATGAGTCTCACCTGTATTTTTTCTTAGCAGCACTGCAGAGCATGAGAAGAAGACATACCTAAGTGTAATCATGTTTTCCTTGTCAGCAATTTTCTAAATTCTAACATATTTCTAAGTACTAGGTGAGTGAATTCTTTGGGAAATTTTTCCCAGTTACACATTAGAGATAATTCCTGAGCTGTGAGCCTTGATTTGGAAAAATCAGTAACTAACTATCCATCATGTGGACAAACATCTAGCAAGTGAATGACCCTTGCATGCAGAAGAGGTGTGAGGCACCACATAAATCCATAGAAGGGTTAGAGGGATAGTCTTCTATTTCAAGCTAAAAACCAAAAGCATCTATTTAAAAAGTGTACTTAATAATTGAACTAATTCCTTTGGAGACTAGCTTTAAGAAACAGGAAAGAGTTCTGAAAGCTTTCTTTGGAAGATGGCATAATCTTCAAAATCATCCCAGTGAGTACATTTCCAACAAGTTATTTTAACACAGCTGCTAATCCATCATGTGATTTTATGGTAAGATCTTCCTATTTTATCAGATCTGTTGGGTTGCAAGCTAGTCATGGTATGTTGTGTCTTCACCTGTATTCTTTTACTGGAAGCCTTAGGATAAAAAATATTAATCCTCTTATGTGCCAAGTTCTTGAATGACAGGGATAAAAATACAGTTTGGAGGCTGGTTAGAGCTACATTATGCAGTCACTTTTGAAACAGTTAAAACTCCAAAACTCCAAAAATGGTAGGTTGGAATACCATTTGTTGAACACAAATTTCTAGATGTCTGCCCACAAGAGAAAGAGAAGTCACTTTTTGTATTTGTTGAACAGAAAATGTGGCATTGCAAAGGCTATGAATTACATAGTGTTCTCCCTGAAAAATAGAATTGCATAATATGTTGTTTTACTACTGCACGTAGTAAAAAATCATTCTTAGGTCGCAAAGCCAGAAAAAACAACACATGAAAGGACAAACTGACTACAAGTTCACTGCTTTGGATATAAAAAGGTATCTGGCATGATGAAGTCTTTTTTAGTCCATGTGGTTTTCATTTGAATTGGTTCATGTAAGGTTCTTTCAAGAGAAGGAAAAAAATGCGATAAATCTCCTTAGGAATAGAGCCGTGCAAGCTTGGGAAACTCGCTGGGCAAGCCAGCTTCTTTTGTCCGCCAAATTCTAGGGGCACAAGAGCCTAATGAGAGCTTAATTAAAATTGATGTGAAAAAAATTAAACACTTTTAAGTATTGTTTGGGGGCTTGCAGAGCTCATGGCAGTGAAAGTTGATCATTTTGTGGCTTTGGAATTTATTTCAATTAGTTTCTTTTTAATTTTTTTTTCATCTGCAGACCTCTCTGGCTATCTCTTTTCTTTCCATCTAAGAAACAAGCTAGGAAGAATGCTGTTAGAAAAGAGCCCTTCTGTCTGTTTTCCTCAGTTTCCCTGAGTCCAAGGGAGTGAATATTTTAGTGTTCACATCAGAGTTTAGATGCTCTTCCCCTTTCAGGACATTTTTCTACGTGGTCTTTTGCAGGCAAGCATGAAATCATTCTGTTTGAGCTCTGAGCATATGTGCATTCACTCTACGCATCCTTGGACAGAGCATGCTGCTGAGCACAAATTGATATTTTCTGTCTTTCAGCAGGGGCTTTAGCTTGGGCTCAACACTGTAAATGCAGTAACATGGCTTCCAGTTCAAGGTTGTCATACATCCAGCTGGCTCAAGGCTTGGATAGAGAAACTTGTATTCTGCCTGCAAAAGACTATGCAGACATACTCTGATACTCATTCACATTGGGCTTGATCTAATGCCTCCTGGAATCAGTGATAGTCTTTATACTTCAATAGGTTTTGCAAGAATCTTCCTTTAATGCCTTGCAAGAAGTATTTATCACTCAGAACTTCTAGGGACTTCAGTAGGCCTCAGGATGCTCTATAGGTAGAAGTGTTAGCTTTTGCCATTTTGGTTCAGACATCTCTTTCACACAAAATTAACACTCTTGTTCCAAGTGAGTTTTCATTTTGGTGACAGATTTAGTGAGCATGAGCACCGTGCATCATGTCAGTGATTCTGCTGGCACATCTGCTTGGAGAACTTTGAACTCTGGCAGGTTCATGGACACAATTGAAGTTCACTTTGCTTGCAGCATTGCCTGATTGTGCACCAGTGCAAATGAGGGCTGGGAATCAGTGGTGTTACATCAACCTGATGAAAACTTGAATAGGTCAGGTTTTTTAATGATATAAAGATTTTATAGGATATATATATATAAGGATATAAGGATACATATAAGGATGCAAGACTATAAGGTTGCTCGAAAGAGAAATGGCACGAGAAATTATTGTATTTTTTAATTGAATAGTTTTCTTTAGTTCCTTAGAAGTGACACTCTCTGTAGGTACTTTAACAAGGTTTCAATGTCAGGCAATTAATTCTCTGTTTATTTTTATATCAAAAATATTTACTCAAGCTAGAACAGAAAAGTTTAGTCTATCGGCAATGATTTTCTGGGGTTGTTGATTTTTTTCATTTGGCAAGAGAAGCTAAAATAAACAGTGTTTGTTTTGTTTTGTTTTGTTTTGTTTTTTAATGTCTTCTGGTTTGGGGAGGAAAACACCCACTTCCTGAAGTGGTTAATCTTGAAAACAGAATTTTGGGACCCCTCTGTTACAACTTTGTATTACAAACCAAGTAGAAAAACAAAACTGAGTGGTGGAGCAACATGATCAGCTGGTTTTTTGCTAAAATAAGCCTTTCTATGAGCTAGGCCAATGGATATCAGCTATCTCTGGACATGAATGTATTTGTGTCTCAAGGGAATATTATGGGTATTTTGATGAATAAGTCAAGCCTCTAGACAGCACAACAGAGACTATTTCTTACATATTGTTCCCAGGGAAACCAAACTGAAAGCAGAACTTTCCGAAGAGGAAGCAGCCATCGCAAAACATTGACCAGCTGTAGGTGGATGTGCTTCACAGAAATACTTCTGGGTTTTTATCTCCTTTTATTTATTTCTTAACACTAAATATATCTTTTAATTCCATTGCTCCTGCAGGAGAATTTAACTCACTTAAAACATGTGCTTTTCCAGACACATCAATTTTACATTTACATGCAGTCTGCTGCATTCAGTTCAGTAAAAAAAATTAATTTTTTCCCTGAGACCGAGAGGTGTGATGACAATGAACAAAAGCCCAACCAGAAACAGTTGTCCAACCTAACTTTTGCAATGACCAAGTGACCATCAGCAAACCAATCAAGCTCAAGCACTGTAAATTCATCTATAAATTTGTTCTGTAATAATTATCCCTACTTCTGTACTAAAGCTAGCTTCTTATATTGTATTCACTCTTATCTGTGATATTTTCCTTTAGTACTCTCATCACTACAAAGAATTTTTAAAGCCAAGTTATGGCACTATTAGAGTCAACCCAGAATCTTTTGATCAAATAATCAAAATTAAATATCAAAAGGCAATTAAAAATAAAAAGATTTCAGTCTACTTCCAGCCTTCAGTCAAGCATGATGAAAGCATTATTATTATTTTATTACCTCCCACTTTTCAAATCCTGCCATACAACTCAGGTGATGCAGATACACAATTATTAGTGCAGGTTTAAGTTAGATCAAAGCATCAAGGAATTCAAAATTTTACTACTTTCTCTGAATTTCAGCAATTTTGTTCCATTTTTGTTTCTGACCCACTGTTTTATAGTAGAGTAAATTCTCAGTTTACATAACACTTTTTATATCCACAAAGACATCCAACACATCACAAAGAATTACTATTGCACATTGATTTTTCATACTCTGTGAAATATTTTCTTATTTTTTAATTAAGTGTTCTTATCAAGAGGAAAATGGATCTCCCTTTTTTTATAACCACATTATCTACTGTCCTAGGATATAGAGTGAGTAGTATGCTACTGCTGCTATTATTATTAGTGATAGTTTTTTATTGTGTGATTTGTACCTTACACAGCATTCAAAATCAGAGTATTCCTGAGTATTTAGAGGGACATGTGGAGCCAGTTGCACCTGGAGGAACTGCAACACTGAATAACAGAAGAGTGGTCTTAAGAGCTTAGTGGTTGGTGGGATGAATATGCTTTCCTCTGTGTGACCAGCCAACTCTGCTGCTACAAAGCAAACTGGCTCCATAAGCTCTCAAAATTATTAAGATGGTTGGCATCAGCTGATCTGAAGCGTATATTATACAGGTCTGCACTAGGAGGCTGAACCCCCCAACCTGCCCTCCACATACAGATCAAACGGAAAAAAAGGATTCCTTAAGAGGAATTCAAAACAGGATGTGTCCTGAAGCACTGTTGGCAAAGACATTTTTGTCTCTCTGGTGATTTCAGGAGGTGTGTAAGAAGCCTGGATACTTAAAAGTTAGATATTAGGTGATGTGAGTACCGCAGTGGTAGAGGGACAGGGCAGCTCCATTACTCCTTTGTAATTTTTTTCCATTAAACTTCCAAAACATTTATAGCAAGAGCTGTGGTTCTCTGCACCCTTTACATTTCCCCAAACCCAGGCAGCCATCTGCAGAGTAGTAGAGAGATCAGACACCAAGAGAATAAAGAAAAAGGAAAAAAAAAAAAGAAAAAAAAAAAGGAGCATGAAGAGCCAAGTTGTGGCCTTAGTGTCTATGTGCATCTGCCCTGGTATTTTAAATGTGTTTTGGTGTTGATATATCTGTTGGAAGGACAGGACAAAATAATTTTGAAAAAGTATAACAGCATAAGGTGATTATGAGAGGATGTAATTAAAAAGTTGTGAGGCTGGGTGCTGATACAACACAGTGGAAAGGGGAAGGAAATCAGAGGCATGGAAACACAATGGCTAATGGATGGTTTTAGAAGCTGAAGCCAAGAATTTAACTTCATAAAAGTACATCAGGAGCCCAAGCATGTGCTCTCTTCAAGACAAAAGACGGACACAGTGGGACTTGCTACACAGCTTTGGGTCACTATTACATGTTGGTTGCATTATTTCTGTCTTCATCAAGTGCTATTAACTCATTATCACCACAGGCTGCCTTTTCGTCATGGAAAGCTTTGTACTCTGAGCAAAATGTCATTCAGTCCTCATAGTTTCCCCAAAGCAGAGGAGCTATACCTTTGTGGCTGGAAGGATTGTCATGATATCTGATTTTTCAACTTTTACAAGAGCTGTAACCATAATTTTAGCTGAGTTTCCATTCATATTTGCACTAGGGATGGATTTAATCAAATTAATTAGGTGTCACACTTCCACAAATATTTACAAGTAGGTATTTGCTACCTCTGATGGGGAAGAAACACAGCAGACACATTCCTAGAAAGATTTCCTGGGTAACTTTCTGGTGCTTATATTTCTTGCCTTCTTTATTAAGCAATTATTAATTGCTTGATAAGACCCTCATGACAATTCAACCCTTTCATAATTCACGTGGCTCTGGGCTTTGGTTTACTTTGCAGCAAATTAATCCTGTCCCTTGAGTTTAGTTGCCTGTGACTCACCCGCAAAAGCAGGTATTTTCTCCATGAATAAATTTTACTACTCTGAGATATTATTCAGCTTTGTGCAAACTGCCATCACTCGGAAAGGGTGCTCTCCAAGATTTTTTTGTAATCTGCCCTGTACCAAACACAGGCACTTTCTAGGAAGCTCATCTGTGTCCTGTGAAAGATGTGCAATCCCTGCCTGCTCATTTTCTTCTCACTATCAAAGAAAGGCAAGGCAGAGTCTACTGTTGTTTGTAGTTTCTCCTTTCTTGCCTTGCTACCACACAGTGTTAGCAGTATGCTGAGTAGAGTAGTGATGGTGGCTTGTTTCCACTGTCCCACAGAAGAGTAGCACCAGTTCACCCTCAGGTGTATGGTAGGACTGTGATGTCCTTACTCCAGTAAGCCAGAGACAAAAATCTGTGTGGCACACAACCGCATCAGCCCTTTTGCTCTCTTGACCGCTGAATCTCTCACACCAGCTGGATGGGTGGTACAGCTGCAAGCTGAGTGAAAAACACTTGGGTTTATCTCAGACATGAGCCAGATACAGAGCATGACACAGTGCCATGCTCATGCTTAGTCCCCGAATGCATTACTCCCATTACAAATCTCCATCCCTTTCTTGAAGCTCGTTTCTTTTAGGGAACATCTGTTGTGCCAGTCCAAATGGAGGGCACATTGTGCTGGTGTAAACAAGCCCAGGGGAAGTTTCATGCTGTCTTCCCACCATGTCCTCTTTGTTCTTCTCCCTTTTCATCCCAGTGACAGCTGTGTCCTGGGCAAAGCTTGCCATTTCTGTGGAGAAACATGGTATTTTTAGCCTGATTTCCTAATAGTATGAGAACTGTGAGATCATATCCTTCATGCAACCAGAAGTGTTTGCCGAAAGGAGGGCCATTGTATAAGTATCCTACAGTCCTCACCCTTCCTAGTAACTTTTTCCAGTTTTATCAGTCTCAAGCAAATATGTCAGAAGGTTGAAGAGGTTTGCGAGGTCAAATGGCTGGTGTATCTCCTGAGAAAAAGGTGCCGTGGAAAGGAAAGTACTAACTAAAGGATAGCAGCACACCAAATACTAGACCTCCAAAAATTCACAGGGTTTCTGTTCTTTCTCCCCTGCAGACAAATGCATAAGAAACTAAAACTGTTTTAACCCTGCTGCTGGTTGAATTACTTATTTTTCTGTAAGGCTCAGTGTAAACAAGGGTTTTCTCTCTGAACACTCCTTCCAGTCTCACTCTGGTATGCAGACAAGACTGACAGTAAAGAACTGTCTACTGCAAACTGTGTAATGACCAATGAGGAATAGGTGTAGAAGACACCATTTTATGTCTTCTGCTCTCACTTTAACAAAGTTTCAATACTATGAAGGGTCAAGGCTTACACCCTTGCTTATATTTTACATTTGCTTTTTATTGTATTTATCTTGCTGTTTCTACATCCACTGATGTATGTGATAGCAGAGGCATGAACTGAGAGCAGTTTCATATTTGCTGTTATTAAAACAGTTGTAAGAAACGGCATCTATCAGACCAATCAGTCATTACTGACACATGCTAAATGGATAATACAGCAAAGAACCAATAACGTTAACAATGAGTAATGAGACAATTCAGATATAATTATGACCCCCAGCGCACTCAGTTTGAAGCCTTAACCTGACACTTCTTCTTCACCAGTCTGTCAAGACATTGTGCCCTACTAAATGCCTAAATTTCAGCAAACTAAGAGTGACCTAGAAGTCAAATTAAATATCCCATTGTCATGGAAGAAATGGCCTTGCTGCACACTGTAAATTCTGAGAAATTCCATTAATGCATGTAAACAAAATGCTTAGGTTTCACACTATGAAAAACCTCAAAACCATACCAAAGGGCAATGGGCAGCTTGATCCTTTTGTAAAACTGTAGTTTGCTAAGCCATGATTGTGTTGCAAAACTAAATTGACACTGAATTTAAATTTATAATCATTGTAAAAACAATTCAGGTTTTTTTCTCCTTTTCCTTACTCTCAAGTTAACTTTAGGTTTGATCAATTCAGAGACTTATTTGCTGATATCTACTGGCAATAGTGATGCAACATTGTCATGAATCTTCATCTTGTTCCACTACATTTCATCAAGAATACTGAAAAGGTGATAACTTTGTATTATGCTGGGATTCCTCAGACTGGCTGTGGTGTCTGTGAAAGGTTCTCAGTAAATATTGGCTTTATTTATAGGTACAACTCTGGAAGATAATAGGTTACAGAACTTTCCACAGAGCAACACCATCCCAGCAGCACAGATTTACGGCTTTTGGACCAGAGCTATGGCATATGGATCGCACTGGTTGTGACTCAAACCACAGACAGAGTAAGCTGCAAAAGATCATGACCCAAAAAAAGGATGGAGCTTTTTGCTTGGCACTGCTGGTAGAAAGGGGAAAAGCTGGCTATTGCAATGATGTTTCCTTACTGCCTGACAGTAATATGGACTCTGGGAATTCAGATAGGTATGGAAAAATGTGTTTAATAGAGCATGAGTAGATTTGGTTTTAAAGCACCAACTTCAGCTGGGATGATAATAAGGTATTGAAAAGTCTCCTTGTCCTGTACTGAGGTAGACCTGCTAGGGAAAACACAATAATATCACCTCATTTTCAGACATCTGCATGTTCTTCCTGAAGCTTTTTCTGTTTGTCTCTGACATGTGCAATTTTATTTCATTTGATATACTAGGGTAGCATATAATCCACCTCCCATTAAGGTCCATGGGGAGAAGTGGGATTGGCTAACAGCCCTTGTCCATACTGCATCATCTGAAATGGTTACTCAACTTTCCATCTTTCACATTGTTTTCAAACGTAAAAGCTTTTTTTACTTAAGGAGTAAACTTATGTGTCAAATCCATTAGATTTTCTTTTATCTTGGGTAAACAAAACTGAAACAGGATATAGCTCTAAAAGGTAGCTAAAAAGGAAGACTTTTTTATAAGAAAAGTTAGAGAAAGTGGAGAAAGGCAAAAAAATGAAGAGTAACAGTATCAAATTTGTAGATAAGATGAGTGCACGAAAGAAGAACTATTAGTTAAAGATAAAAGACAAAAAATGTGTGGAGGTTTTATTAGTGTACAATATCATTAGAATGTGTTGCAGTTGAGTAATTTTGCCTTAGAGGCATTCTTTGATTCATGGCAAGAAACTGGGAGGCTCTGGAACAGAAGAAAACCAAGAACTAGTGATGGAAAACACCAAAAGTTTGGAATTTCAAATGTAGGTGATTATTCCAAATGTTCTGAATCTTGTAGTATTGTACTGTCAGATGTTGCATTTCAAATTAACATCAGAGGTGGATACTGACCCAACACCACTGATTGGTTTCTCAGAAATATTTCTCCAACTTGTTCTTAAAATTTTGCAAGGAAGGAAATATAATACTAACTCTAGTCTGCTCTTCTACCTTATTATGTGCTCTGATATGGATCACTGACAAAATGGAGGGATTCTGTTAACGAGCTATACATTGATCTTAGATGAAAAGCTGTTGGACTAGAATTTCATTATTTCCTTATGTCTCATTTTCCAACTTTGTGGATCTCTACAATCACCCTTTCTGTCTGAAGGTGATCTTCCTGTTGTCTTTGGGGTAAGATAAAGTTAATAAAGGACCAATGATAACTATTATTACTCCTTTAATGGCATCAGCACTATTTTACTTTCTTTGTTTAAGGGGTTATTGACAAAAGAAAACAAAAAATGAAATAAAATTTTGATAGATTAGTATGTAAACCTCAGGAAAGTAGGATTATTTCTGAAGTTCAGGCAAAAATGGAGAAGTAGAATAGGATTGGAATCCAAAGCCACTTTCCTGCTCCTGGGAGAAATCAGGCAGCAAGGTACAGCAGGACTGGGCCATGTGTCAAGGGAATGTTGTGGGACACAGTGACCAACTACCAGTATGAAATGTCTGTCTTCTCCAAACTCAGTTCCCATCAATATTACAGATTCCACAAAGACCTTCCTCCAAGATGCCCTGACAGGTATGATACAGCGATACAGTGGAGAGGTAGCACTGTGCCACCAAGTAACACAAACACAGGGCCATGAGAAAATCACTGCTGAATCGCATGATCTACACAAGTGTGGTATGCCCACCGACACCCAGGCCTGCAACATCCATTTGTCATCTTTCCAGGAAAATGTTTCCAACACTTTAAAATTTCCTGCACTTATTGAAGATTTTGTTTTTTGTGGCATTTATGTCCATTTACGTAACTTCTGTAAATCTGTTGCTAATTGTTGTATTTGCTTCTTTATTTCATTTGTCCGATGCCCTTTGAGTGTTTTTAATAAAATTACGTATTATGACTAACGGTCGCTGTCCCCCACCAGAGAGTCCTTTTATGACTCAAATAAAGAAGGTCTGACAACTAGAGCCGACGCCTTTATTCTTTACACATCCAAGTCTCCCATCCCACTCTTTGACATACTGGGATATGGGTGGGACAAGGTGACACTCACACTGTGCAGGCTGGGAAGACATTGCATCCACAGGGTAGTCAAGTTTCTCACTCAGCTGGGACAATAATTAAGCACTGAGACATAGTCTTTAAGATTTGCAAAGGAAATTGTAGTGGTGTGCTCCTCCTCTCCGTTCCCACTTGACCTGTATGTCCCATAATCTGCTCAGGTGATAACCACCAGTGTCAGTCATAATGGTGTGTCATGTCATGATGGCTCTATCCAGCTCCAATTGGGTTTGGGGAGACAGATGAGAACTCAACAGCCAAAGGCTAATTTGAGCAATGCATCCTCCTAACCGTAGTGCTGCTCAATGTCTAACTCAAGCCAGCTTTGGAAGAAACCTTTGCAGTAGGTATGCAGATATGACTATGAGTTCATTATCTTACTCCACAAATAGTGGATAGCCCAGAACCTCCTGAGCTGTTCCGCACAGCAAAAGGTTGCATGCCAGGATCTCACCTTGAGTAGGAACACCTCTTGAGGTTACTTCTCAGAGTTGAGAGAATCCTTACTGCATCAGATACTTGTTAAGTGACTTGACTAGAAGAATGCTGAAACTTTGAAATCTTATGCAGGTGATATAAAGGTTTGAATGTGCACATATAATCCTTTAGACAAAAACTGTTGACCTAGCCTGGGACTAAGTTGGATTCAGCACCACATAAACTCCCTTCTGAGAAGGAGCTTAGAAAAAAAAAGGGGTTCTTCTCTGAACCTCAAGACTCAATGGGAGGGTCTGTCTGACAGTTTTGTCTGACCCTACCAATTGTACCTTACCATCAAAGCTTGTTAAACTACTCTCACATTTACAATCAAACTTTTTAAAATCACATTGGGTTATATCAATAAACGTTGCTACTTCTCTCTTATGAGTGAAGTGGAACACTCCATCTGTGACAAAAACGCTCTTAGAGCACGCTCAGCAGTTAGAGTGCATTTATACATTCTAAATAAATATCCCTCTGGATAGATTACTGCACATGTCAGCTATGTCTAAAGATCTAATTCACAAAAAAGAAAAAAATTGCATATAAGCTTCTATAGTGCTAATTGTTACAAAAGCAATTCTACTGAACAGTGCTAGTTTGCTGAGATCAGAAATGACTCTGTTCTTAATAAGGCTGTTCCAGGAAAAGTTAATCTACAAGTAGCTACTCTTTTTCATTTCCTTCATTCTCCTCTGTCTGAAGCCAAGTCTGCTTGGTACTACGGGAGCTGGCTTCCAAGATAATTCTGTAAGATCTTACGGAGGCATGCTATGGTCTCTGTGTAGTCACAAATGTCAGCAGTTTTTCTGTAATGCAGGGTTCCCCCTGTAGTAGCCGATAGTGACTTGACAGTGCTGCACATTTGCAAAGCCTCCCTGGGTGCAAACCCAGACTAATTACAGAACCATCGCAAAGAGAAATGTGGAAAATTGAAAGGACCTTGCTGTCAAATCCCACAATTTCAGTAGTTCCTAGGAGAAGCCAGAGCAGTGAGAATACATTCATCCCATCAACAAGTTTGGTGTGCTGGTCCAGAAGACAGTATTCATATTGCAAAGAGTGTCAGTACAATATTTATATACCGATTGAAGCAAATCAGTAACTTTAGTCAACAAATTATTCTAAAAAGGCTACTGACAAAAATTTATGCGCAACAGGATTCAGCAGATCCCCATTCAGTGGCCAGTATCCATCTCACTCTACTAACATTTTTAAGATTTCTTCATTCACATAAGCAATATTTATATAGATATAAATTATTAAAATACTGAACAACCCCCTACATTTCATAATATAATTGGTTTTTTTTCACAGAGTAACACACATATCGTCAAAACACACACTTTGATAATATGGAAAAACCAGGGATTTTCATTTTATTCCCTCAATAAGATAATAATATCTGCTTATCCCAGAATTCTTTTGAAAGATGATGGTCTAAAACCCTAATCCTGACATTTGAAAAAATAATTTAAAAATGAAAGTCATTTAAAAGGCCTCACCTTTGAAGAGATGTAAGTTTTGAAATATGAATAAAATTAGGTTAAAAATCAAATAGGAAACATTTTTTCTTTTTAAAAATCAAAAAAAGGTATTTATGATAGATTAATTATTTTGGAGCCTGGATCTTTATCTGAATACCTGACAACTTGGAGGAAGCAAATTTCTTTCAGAAGTACGTTTTCATGTATGTATGTGTCTTTCTTTGAGTCCCAATTTCCAATAGTTTCCTAGTCCCAATAGCTTTCAATATATGTCACAGTATGTTTTACTTCAAAACATTTGGAGGCAATAAGCATATCTGAAGTTGGTCAAAATCTGTGCTTTAGATATTTCAATTTTAGTATTTACTATTGTATATTGAGAAAAATATAACAGTAAAAATCAGTCCAAAATCAGAATGGGATAACTGTGGTATAAATAGAAATGTAAGCAAAAAGAACATGATGGGGGACGTAAAAAAAAAATAGTTTAATCTGGAAAAAAAACCCACTGTGATTTCCCAACACTCTGATAAATAAAATGTGATTTGGGTAAATAAGAAAGAGGAAAAAAGTCAGTTTGTTTTGCTGGAGTGGAAAAGAACAGGTCGCCCAGAGCAGGCATTCTGTACAGCTTTGTCGGCCACCCGCACTAGAAGATGTTCACTTGGTCTCGGCCTTGGGTAAGCTGCAGAGGCTGTTCATTTAACCTCACAAGCTAGCTTACAAACTGGAACAGCTAAAGAGCATCTGGAGTATGATCTTATTGCTTTATTTTTTTTTTCCATAACTCTGTTTCATAACTTTGTTGCAAATTCCACATTTTCATTTTTTCAAGTAAATGTATTTAAATTCTGTCTAACATGAAACCAGCTTTGCGTCATATGACAGACATGGGTGAGGCAGTCTTTAATATCAAACTGTGCCGCTCTCACTCCTGCAATGTCCTGGAATAGGTCCAGCATGTTGAGAGAACAAGAGCGTGCCTCTGGCTGTGCTGTAAAGGCCAGTATAGACATTAGCAATGTGGGTGTCTTGTGCTGAGGATGTCAGGGCCACCAGTGAGTACGTGGCACCCGTGAGTGCTCTTCACATCTGTTACCCACTGGCTGCTCAAGGCCTCTTTGTGAATCAGGAGAAAAGAGAAAGAATAGAGCAGTAGCCCTGCAAAAAAAGAAAGGAAGAAATGGTGAAGAGATAGGGCCTGGAGTTAGCAGGGAACACAGACAATTTACAAGAGATGATGAGATGGCAGAGACAGAGGCAGAGAGGAGCAGAAGCAAAGGACCAGCCTGCACCAGGGCAGTCTTGCTTGAAGACAAACGAGGAAATTTCAGAGGGCAGGGGGGAGGACCCTGCAGGACCAAGGTGCGAGATGGGATTATGAGATTCACTATCACAAGGGACAGTTCTGTGAAACCAAGTAAGGTAGGGAAAGAAATGAAGCTCAGGTCATCTGTAGCGGAATTTCAGTTCTTGGCAGAGCAAGATGGTAGATCTTAGCACAGAACTTGAGATAGTTCGAGAAGTGGCCAAAAAAGTGTCAGTGATAAACTGCAGGATACATCCTCAGAGAGAAACAGTATCTTGTAGGGTAACTCATGTACAGCAAGGCACATAGTTTTCTGAGGCACAGCATGGTTGTTTAGAGGAACTTGTAACAAAAATGTGAATGGAGATATATAGTACAAGCTCATGCAATTCTTCATTTGATTTCAGTGCACTGGGCAATCACATAGAGAAGGCAGTGGCAATTGATAAGAAACTATGAGACAACGAGAGATTTCCAGCAGAAAGAAATCATTAATACTGATGAGAATTACTATGCAAGTATGTAGTCTGCCTCGGGAGGTATGAATAAGAATTAATTAAAAAAAAACCCAAAGCCTGAAACATTCACATAAATGTAATCAGCTTGAACAACAAAATAGAAGAGCTTTAGTAGTAGCATGGAGTGAGAAACTTGATAGTATGACAAAAACTAGTGGGCTAACAGTCATGACTAGAATGCAGGTGCTGGAGAACATACATTGTTCAGTGACCATATCATCAAATTGGAGCATTTTAAGTTAATGATGTGGTATTCCGCAGAATGAATGGTGAAACAGAATCCTTTTGGGTCTAAATTGTCCCAGGAATGAAGAGTGAACAAAATTCTACTGATGCAGTCCTGGGAATCAGCCATGGGCCAATACAGTGAGAATGGGGAACAGAACTCTTGTTAACATTATTAAGGCAGAAATCTGACAGTCTCATCTGGGAAGACCTTAATTTCCAGATAGAGGTTGGAAAGTAAACACAACTTTCTGCCAGGTGCAGTAAAAAGGTCTGGAGTCAATTTTAGGAGGCTCTAAAGAAATTTAACGAAAGCAAACACAACCCAAGCTTTAAATGACCCCAGCTGAGCTCCCTTTCAGAAATTTGTGAAACTAAACTAGCCACTTGGGCACTCAAGAATGAGCAAGATTTCTTCACTCACAAGCTCTGACTTTTGGAAAAAAAATAATTAAAGATACAGATATATTAAGTGAATAATTTGGCACAGGCTTTGGCAAGAACAGCAATGTTGACCACCAGGGTGAAACTGGGATGTGTGGGAATGGAAGAGAAAGCAAAATTCAGAGTTTAAATTGCCCAGATACAGTATCACATATCAGAAACAGATACATTAAACATTAGGGTAATAGATTATTATACAGAAGTTGCATTTTCTGAGCAGAACATCTCCTTTTAAACTCAGTATAAAAAGATTTTCCAAAGAAGAATCATGCCAACCTACCCCAGCACTTTGTTTGATATTTAAAGACATCCTTTGTGTTCCAGGAAGTGCAAACCTACCTCTGATACTCCCATGGGAGGCATCTGTACAGGTACCCATACATGTAAATTTTTTAAGGGGTGCTGCACATCCCTTGCAGAAGAAGGATCCACAAATCCAAATCAGCCAAGTGTGTAAGTAAATATCCATTGTGCAATATGGCAAATCTATTTGGCAACGGATAAATCATTCAGACAGAGCAACTAAGCATTTTTAGGAATAGAATGGCATTCAGTAAGACAAAAGACAAGGTTGTGTATGTAGACAGTTCTGTCCCTGAAAGGGATACATCCATTCTTGGAGACTTTCAAGACTAGAGAAAGCCCTGAGCAACCTGGTCTGAAATCAGCATGACGCTTCTGTAAACAGAGGCTGGATCTGATCCTGAGGTCTCTTTCAACTTAAATTATCCTACCAAGAAGTCAATTCAACCACTGATAGCAGATCACCTGTGTTTTTTCAAAACTGTTTGTTTTATATTAATGATCAAGACTGACAGCAATGTTGTATGTGCTACAGTTTTGGACTTTGTATATTGTTCATCATTCACGAAAAACAACATAAAGCCTGAAACTCTGAAAAGGTGAGTAAGATAGGAGAGGCAAGAACTCAGTAAACATTTCAGCAAGAGAGGTTTCGAAACCTTAAATCAGAAGGGCAGTTTATATCAGCTTAAAAAATTTTTAAGGCATTTTTTTTAAGATTTACAGTAACAAAAAATAACTCACATACTAGGGACCTCCAATGATTTATAATATCACACTGCAGATAAATCAGAAGTGAACCCAGTACTTTTCACTTATTACCCTAAATGTGGACTAATGCAAATGAAAGGAAAATAGTGCCTTTTATGCATGGCTACCTTAAAACTTGTTATAGCTGTTATTCTTTAATTTTTTCCCTTTTTTTTATTCAGGTAAATTCTTTAAGAGATTTTCTTTAGTAGAGACTGTAAGAAAAATTGAGAAGCTGCATCACAGGTGCTGCATCACAGGTTCAGTGATGCTGAAGCTACACCTTGAGAAAGCACATAAATAAGCTGGACCAAACATAGTAGTGCCCCTGTTTTGTGGCTTCCACTACTGGTTTGACTGGTTAACATATACCCTGCTTGCGTGCAGAAGCATGATTTTATGATCCATTCTGAATGCAAAAGCATTCAAATTAGCAGAAATCAACTAAAATTTCCTAAACACAGACATTCTGAAAGGCAAGACAGGCATGTAATTTGTAGTACATCATCTCTGTGACAATGACTTGTTATAATCTTACCCCACGTTTAGCACTGAATCATAAATTTTTGTAGAAATTTTAAATTTCCTGATTATAGTATATTAATTGAAATGTGATGCACTGATAAACTGAAAAGCTGGGGATTCATTTATATAGACTGAGAACACTGTAGTAATTATAAACATATGTCAAGCATGTTGTTCTTTGCTCAGGAAAAAGAGAAAGAGACAGAGCAAGAAAGTTAGGAAGCAAAGCGGAGAAGAACAGGAAGAGGGGAGGGGA
>NW_020955591.1:396309-413784 GCF_003031625.1 Empidonax traillii
AGAGGAGAGGAGAGGAGAGGAGAGGAGAGGGGAAGGGAACAAACTGAAAACTCCAAAGTTCCTTTTTCTTCTTCCTGCCTTTTCAAAGTAAAAATTAACAGGAATGTGGATTGAAAAAGGTTTGAGTGGGAAAATGGAGACCAAAATATTTACCCACAAGTCATATTCTGTCCCTTCCTGACATTTTGGAGGCATATCTGAAGAGAACGTGGGAGCTGTTTGGAGCTGACTCATTTCCAGTTTAGGATGGTTGGTCAGTGATATCAGGGACTGGTTGTGACACTCTGTGCCAATTACCACCACAATGTCAGGGAAACCAGCTGATGTAACATCTAAATTTATCAAAGTAAAAGCTTTTAAATCACAATGCTTTGCTCTTTAAAATAAAATAAAAAAAAAAAAAAAATTGGAAGAAAACTTAGCCCATGGAAGTTAGCAGAAGCTTTTGCTTTCCACAGTTTCTTTTTCCTTTATTACAGTGCCAGGCCCTTCAGGTTTGCGACTGTTCTTTGTATGATCACTCAGTGTTTTGATGGGTCTGCAACAACAACTGCAGGACACTGCATCACTACAACACAGAAACTATGGCCTCTCCTTAAAGATTATATAGACTTTTCAGGCATCCTGTCCTTGGCTAAGATTATATCTAATTCTTACCTTTCACATCAAATGCTCCAACATAACAAAAACCTTCAAAATATAAACTGCTGTGCTCAGTGGTATACACAGTTACTTACAGTACACTGTTAATATACCTGGAGGGAGGGAGGGACCCTGTTATATTTTAAAATTAAACTATTGACTTATCATTGGGAAAGACTTCAAACACTTGTCTGGGAAAAGATGGGGTAAAATGATCAAAAGATGATTTAAAAAAAAAAAATTGGAAGACCAAGAATTAAACATAAATCACTTCTGGAGACCAATATTTCTTAATAAATTCTTTGGTTTATGACTGTGACTGACCTTAGAAATAATGCCTACTGTACAGCCAAGAGACCCAAATTCATGGGTCTCATCTACAGTATTTGGTCATCCACAAATCATTTTCAGGTTAATATCAAATTGCATCTGTAGTGGACCTTCCCATACTATTTGTTGAAGTATTTCTTGATCCTTACCACATGACAAATATGTACCCAAAGAAAATATCTTATGTTGTCTTTTGTGTTACTCTCCACATTCTACAAGTTCTTAAGCTGAAAAATAAGCATTTGTAAGCTCAGACTGTGATGACTCATTGTAGAGCCTCTAAACAACTCTGTAATTCTTTATCTCAAATTTTACATTTTTTTCATTATTCTAATAGTCTGTTCTCATCAGAAATTGGTTGAAAGAGTCTTAGGAAATCATAGACTTCAGAGGCAGATGTTTAAGTTGCTATGTGATGAAGTTCAAAAGTAATATTGATGCAAAGACTAAAAAAAAAGCTCTGAAAAATATTTCATTTTAACTGGATATTTTTCCCACCAAGAAGTTTGATCACTCTGCTAATGTATTTGTTAGTGGTGCAAAGTCACACCCATGTTCTTATAAATGAAGAATTTATCCTTGGGAGGTTTTTTTGCCTATCACTAAGTGTTTGAACCAGTAAGGGAGGGAAGAAATAACAGGTTTAATGTTTGATATATGTCAAAAGATATTACTAAAGAACAGAACTAAATGATACTCAGGTAGGACAGTGTGAATATCCCAAAGATTTTAAAGGCCATGCACACTGACTGTACTTTGGGAAACCCCATTTTCAGTCCCTGAAAAAATTAAGACTGGAATTTAAACAATTCCTCTTTTTGAAGAAATTACATGCAAGCTTCCTATATATAATGCTTCTATAGCGTTCTATATAGCATTCTATATCTAGCTTCCTATTCCTGTTTCCTTTAGGGTTTAAAATAGGACTAAAACTATGTACCTTCAACACAAACAGTTTGTATGGAACCAAATCCCCTTTTCATACAAACCAAGATATTTCTTAAGACCAGAGTGTTTGTGTCATGCTATTCCTATATTTAAGGCCTTGAGTTACTTAAGTGTTGCTTTTAAGAAATTCCACTCCATAGATGTGTATGATATGGACAAGAACTGAAAAACTGACAGACACTTCTGCTGAAATTCAGTTTGTCAGGAAATGCTCAATTAATAAAAAAAACCCCAGTCCTTAAGTAGGAGTGCCTTGTTTTCAGGAAATAAAATTTCAAGGTCATGATGGCATCCAGATTTTCCTTCTACTTTTTGACCTGGCTCCTGCTGACAATAACAAAACAATAATTTGAGAATTATCATTAAATGGGTAATGTGGATGCTTGCCAAACTTTAATGAATAAATTTCTCTGTTGTCATTGCCAAATTAACAACTTTCTTAATTAGGAAAGCTATTGTATAATTTGCTGTTGGGAGTAGTATCTGGTATCCTATCTTTACCAAAACAGAGAGAAACAAATGCCCCTCTCCAGTAGGTTTAGTGGAGTTAGTTAGATGATTGCAAGAGTTTCAGGCATGGCTACTATAACAAAAGTTATATGCAAAAGTCGTGTGTTGTTATCAAAGCTCGCATTTCAGAAAGAGATAGACCTTCATCTTATCAAAAAGTTAAGGTTTTTGTCACAATTATGCTCCTGCAGAACTTCATTCCTCTGGTGCTAAAACACTTCCCTTGTAACTTCAAATCAAAGTTTATAACAAACAGCTTTTTAACTTTTTATTTTCTTGGTATTCCAAGACAGTTTTTAAATTGTTTCTTTCCCCACTCTTGTGTTTACCCACTCCACTGTGTTCACAAGCAAGCAATCTCTCCTATAAAACAGTTTCTATTCCTTCAGTTACCACTAATAATCCTTTTCTTCGTTGTTCCTCTTCATCATTCTTGAACAAAGTTCTCCATATTTGAATGCAGCACTCAGACTAAGGTTTCCACAGATGTTTTGTCGATGATTTTGATACTTCTATACATTTTGCAAATTCCCAGTGCGCCACTGTGTATCTTTGCTTTAGTAACTGTTTTGCATTGTCAGCACATCAGTCCTCCCTTATTGGACAAATATTGCTAAGTCTTTCTCAGCAATAATCAACTGCTAAGCTCCTAGTTGCTACCAGATGTTTTGACTACTTTTTCTTTAGGTTATTCAGTTGCATCTAACCAATGCAGGACCTCAAGGTCCTCTTACACTTTAACGTGATATCATACTGTATTAGTGATGCCTCAGCTTTGGGTAATTGGTACTTCTAGTTTAGCATAAACCTAATATTTGTCCAAATGTGAAAATTAGACTGACACCTTTAAACAAGATAAATCCATAAACAAACAAAATAAAACCTGAAATTGTTGTCAGTAGAGGTTTATGGTTAACCTTTCACATGTATTATTGTTGACCCTCCACAAACCAGCTTCTCATCTTCTTAACAGTTCCTGCAAAGATGCTTAAACTCCAGGTAGATAGAAGAGATATAGATAAAAAAAAATCTGGGAGACAATGCATCAAAGGTTGGTTTAGTGTATCTCACTTGGGTTAACTTAAGTTGCGCTTTATACCTTTTTCTCTTTGTTTCTGTTCTTTCAGGTGCAAAACCAAATAAAAATAGTGAATCCACTTAGGCTGGGAAGAACACTGATGCAACTATGTTGCCTTCAGAAACTAAAGAAATTCATCCAAACAGTGCTGTACTGTACTTTGGCACATGGATGCAGTGGTCCATTCAGAACTTAGACTCTTTACACATGTAGATAGTACATAAATATTTAGACAGTCACAAGAGAAAAGGGTGGCAGTTAGGCACCTAAGTAAAAAACTGAGAGCCAAAACGTTTCACTTGGCTTATGTATAACCCTGGAATTATGTAAGTAACATAAGTTAAACAACAGTTTGATAATATGCCAGGAGAGTTTTTGCAGCTGCACCTCTGACTCAGAACACCCTGATCCAAAGGGGATGGGGGGTTGGCACTGCAATGCAAAGGCTAACAATGTTGTGTATCTATTCTCTGATGGAATGAACCAGAACTTCTATTCTGTTCACTTTCTCTTCCTTGTCTTTTTAACAGAAAATTTTCCTAGGTAGCATAATTGCATCATTTGCCTTTTCAAAATATGTCTTACAAGGAGCTTTTGTTTGTTTGGAGAGGTAGGGTATGGCTGATGTGAGTTTCCTCCACTGTACACGTTATGTTGCTAGGTGACATTCGACAATGAATATTGCATGTTGCTCCTGTTTCTCTGAGCCAGCAGCATTTTGTTGCTATGTTCCAGATGTCAGTGTAGTGAGATGTCATCCCTGTAAGAATCTGCATTTGAACTGGAGGGGAATGATGGACAGTATCTTTAACAGCTTTATTGGTATCAAAACTGATATTAGTTATGAAACTCATTTTATTGGCAGCTTCTAAAAAGAATTTCTCAAAGCCTTTAAGGTTTTTTCTGAGTAATGGGACCAATATAAATCTACTTTTAAAGACATATATTTCCTGAAATAAACAAAAAGGGAAATTTCTCTGTCCTTTTTAAAATTCCTCTTTTCTGTATGAAAAAAAAAATAGGTTAGAAATTCATAAAAGACATGTATACAGTGCAACAGAAAAAACATATTGAAGACAGCTTATATTTCATAACCATGCTCTGAAAATAAGCATGTGGGTGATATTTTGATCTCTGAAAATATATATATGATAACTATCTCATACTGTGAATTCAGCTTCT
Source organism: Empidonax traillii (assembly GCF_003031625.1). Classification (NCBI taxonomy): domain Eukaryota; kingdom Metazoa; phylum Chordata; class Aves; order Passeriformes; family Tyrannidae; genus Empidonax; species Empidonax traillii. The sequence continues at coordinate 401,000 of NW_020955591.1, forward strand.
TATCCTGATGAAAAATATTCTACTTTTCCAACTCTTAAGCAGCTTGGGGCATGTATGATATCTTATGCAATAAATACCTATTTATTTAAAGAGATATTAAAAAACATGCTCAAAGTTCTATGACCCAGTGTGTGTGCTGTGATTTCTAAAATACTCCTGTGCCAACATCATGACATAAACAGTGAACCAAATGGGTGTACTTCTTCAACATCATATCTTTGTTTGTATTACAGCTACAGAGCTATCAGAATAAAGACAAGAAAGTAGAAGGGTTACCCAAAAGCAGAACAGACATTATCTGAAGTCTTGACAGAGTCCTTAGATTGTATCCTCCTACAGGAAGGGAAAAGGATGTTTAGAAGTGCCATGGATCACATCATCTTCAGGGCTACCAGAGTGATCCAGAGTGTCCTTGCTCTTCAAGTCTGTATTTTCAGGAGGTGGTACAGATTCTCTCAGGCTTTCTTATGCCATACTCCCAGTGCTCATACTCCAGTATTTGCTGACTGTGTTATCCACAGGTCTGTCACAGGTGACCACAACCTTTGCTGAACTTTACATTTGATGGAAGAGTCAGAACACTTAGAAAAGCCTCAGTGAAGTTTTCAGGACTTTAAAATTCAAAATATATGCTTAGCTTGGCACCTCAAAAGCAGACCTTATAATTTCATCTTATTTTCGTGGTCATGAAGTTGAGTATATGAAAATGTCACTTTTGCCAGAGCAGGGCCCCTGAGCTGTAAAGTAGCCGAGAATACATAACTGGGCAGAAACACCTTCATGTGAAATGCTTTGGGGAGTCTTCCTTCTATTGCCTCTAGATCTGTAACAGATGACAAATGTATCCATATCTCTTTGATCACTACAAAAATAAATGTGTTTGTCTAAAATCTATCACAAGGCAATAAAAGAGTATTTTAAATGTACTCAATGCAAAATCTTATCAGGCAGTAAAGTGGAATGAACCATTTGCTTCATGCTCTTTTTCTATAAAAAGTCTTGTTTCTGGGAAGAAACTGTGCTTAAGGGAGCAAAAAGGTACATAAATTGACCAATTTAGCAGCACTGGTCAGATTAGGGATACAGTAACAAAATCTTGTTCTCCTGATTTAGTAAGAGATAAAATGTTCTGTTTTCCTAGAAAAAAATATAATTTAAGTGAATAGAATACAAATTAACAGTTTAATAAGAGAAGAGGAAGAAAATGAATTTCTGAACCTTCAACTATGCTTGCAGAACAAAATACTTCTCTTTAAATAAATGTAGGTAAGGGATTGACACTGTACGGCTCACGGTAAGGAACACATCATAATTTGAGCAGGCTTTACAATGCAAAGGGCCAGGCTGTGTGAAGTGAGCTGATGCTTAACCTGCCATTAGGTGACTGCCCAAAACTGAGTCTTTGAACACACTAGTGAAAGTCACTGGTCAATGTCTACTTGTTCTTACATACAGATGTGTGTAGAGCCCCTCCTGAAAAGCCTGATTTCTCTTCTATTAAAGATTCTCAGCTTCTGCTAAGGGCTTTGTCTGCTTAGTTATGGCATCAACCAAAAGGTGATTTAATTCTAAAAACTGACCATTCTAAAGGAAATCTGAAATAACTTCTTTACCCATTACAGGCAAGTTTAGTTCCTAATTCGTGCGGTGGGAAAATGAACTTTGTTTGCTTTGATTTTTCTGTTTTAGGGTCTACTCCTCTTTTGCTATTTTGTAAAAATTTCTGCCTTCTAACTCCATAATTGCAAACCACAGTGCAAATAAAGAGCCAACCTCTGTGGAAGATTTTGTTCTGCTGTATGGATTACCTTTACACAAAACTGAAGCATACCATTAAGTATGTGTAAGTGCCTGTAGGCAATGAACAAAGTGGTAACCTTAGCCTATAATTGTGTTGGACTGCTGTTTTCTCTCCACGTTGCTGTTTTCACAAAGAAAATGTTTAGATCCAAAACCTGACTCTGCTGTTGAGTGACCCCTGGGACCATGGAGCTAACACAGTTCTAAGTATGGTGCAGGGATTGGATGTGATAAGAAATCTATGGATGTCCTATGGAGAAATATCATATCTTGTGTATCTCAAGGCTTAGCTCTCTTAAGGCCTCTAAGAGGAAATGGTAGTCAAGAATTGTCTCTTTGACATAGTCTAAGGTGACCTACACATTCACGAAACTTTGCACCCAACTAAAAATCACGGAAATGAATGAGTGATTTTGCATCAGTATGAAAGAATTGTGGTAAGCTAAACTCTGGCTAATGGATTTTCTAGGTATGACAGCTGACATATTGTATTATATTTGAATTTTATTAATGTTGTTTAAATAACTACTGGAATAAAGCACTTATAAATTGTAACTGTTATAAATATTGTTGCATTGTAAATAAATTCCCTGTTCCTAAACAGACATGTGAATCAAGCAAGGTCCATATGAGTCAATGCAATAATAATACCTCCACTAAACTTTAGATGCTCATTATTTTTAGAATTCAAGTTTTCCATCCCTTGAGAACCTTATTCCTACATCCTAAATCAAAATCACCAAACACATCCCAAGTTTATTCTTTAAATATACCCTTCATTCCTTCAATACTGACAAAAAGAACATTGCTTCAAAGCAGAGCCAAAAACCAAAACAGTACTTATTCCAAAAGTGAAGTGAGGGAAATAGATTCTTGTTCAGGAATTTGTCCAAGTAGAATTGAGTGCAGTACAGCTGCAACATAATAAAAAGCAATGCTGGAATCCGTGGCTAGCCTTTCCTCTGTGCTACAGACAATGCCAGAGCTCTTAACTCTTCAGAGACTCCTTGGGAGACGTAACACAATGGTCAACTGGCCATTAAATCCTAGCATATTATGTACATGGCTATGTAAATTGTATGTAAACCAGCTGTACAAGAAATCCACATGAGAACTATAGCTGAAAAAGCTGAAATAACTCAAAGAAATTAAAAGATAATGGAGACAGTCAAAGAGAAGGGAGGTAGTCAAAGAGAGATGTAGATGCCAATTTTGTTTGATTTTACAATTCTGAAAGGTGACTGTTTGACATGTTTGGCCATAATGCATGTCACCACACAGAATGGAATAACATAGGCACTCTCACTGCGGGTCTTCATAATTTATTCCTTGTTTGGTGAAAATTTCCCATTTTAGTATGTAATGACAGTTATGTTCCAAGGCACTTTGGAGGAGCAAAAGAGCAAAGGAGGAAAGCAAGAGCATTTGAAGTAGAACGGCATGTTGTGTTGTTTGTTCTGTCCTTTGATTGTGCCTATTTAGTTAGGGCATCAGATGCTTTGGGTTGCTTTTCTGTAGCATGAAATTATTGTGGGAAAGCTACGTCAAGTAAGTGAGTGTTTTCCTTTGATCAAAAAGGCGATGAAATGTGTGGTCATTCTGATGTGTTCTGGGGCTAAGCTCCCCAGCACAGCTGCTGATCAAACTCTCATGACACCCACAGATAATTCAGATCCCTGGTACAAGGTTGTTTTAAGGAAAATTGATTGATTCAATTGGTTGAATTGGTCTTAGAATTAATTTCTTCTGAGGGCATGCCATATCCTTAATTTCAATTAGAAGACATTTGCTGGCACCTGTAACAACCTTAAACTGCAATTTCAAGGTTCTGGTTTTGACTCACCTTGGGAGGTTTTTTAAATATTTACCACACAGGGATTTGAATTAAATAAACTTATTATCAAGACTAAATGACAAGAATGATATAATTAAGCAATATGCACTGAAGAAAGGGAAGTGAGAGATATTTTTACTGCAGGTATTTACTATTCAGGTATTCATCACTGATCTGATAGAGGCAAGATAGTGTTGAAACACATAGAATGCTTTCAAGTTTAGTATATACATGTACATAATCTACATTTCAGTAGCTGGCATCCTGTAGTCTTAAATTAACTGAAAATTAGCAAAACTTTTTTTAATAGTTTTCAGAAATTGGTCATGGAAATTAAGGAATATGACTAGAGTTTATATTATAAAGTTCGTTATAAAGACAAGGCAAGAAAAAACTTTGATTTTTCATATTCTATAGAATAAAAATGTTGACAGAAGGCCAAAGGGATTCCAGGCTTCCTGAGAATAAGAACAGATTTCTTTTGGAAGTCTTATTTGTTGCTTAGTCTTGAAGTGGGTTTTGGCACAAAATTCAGACCATCAGGGATGTAACTCTGACGTGCAGTGACCTTACAGCTTTGTGCTTCAGAATTGTCCTTGAGTGTTATACCTCCTACTGCTCGGACTGTAGATTGTCTGTTCCATGGCAGCAGCCTGGAACCATTGTTACATGCCTGTGGAGATAAAGTACATAGTTCTTAGAATAATGATGGATGAAATACTAAAGGATGAAAAGGACTGAAATACATGACGCTTAACTTCAGCAGAAAATGAAGAAGGGTCCCATGTCTGCCTATTGCAATGAATAGTTATCAGGTATATCTCTATCGTGTTGCTACCATCATTACTGTTATTAATTTTAAAACTATGGTTCAAAGGGATCAAAATGGCATTATGCTTGATATAGTACAAATGAGTAACTAAGAAGGCCATCCTTGTCCAAGAGAATCTATAAACTGGGATAGAGAATTCAGTAACAGATGGGACAAATAAAGTGCCTATTGGGTGCAGTGGAGTCACGGGTCTAGCTGAGGGCAAGGTTACGCCTGCGTGCATTGTAAGTGGGTGATCAAGAGTCCAGACGATATGAAAATGCCTATGTACAAAACTCCAGCTCATGAACTTCATCCCAACAGGTCGAGACTTCTGTCATACAGGACTTGAGGATAAATCAGAGTAAGATAGAAGCTATAGGTATGGCAAGAAAAGGAGGAAATAAAGGAAGAAAAAAAACCAGAACCTTTTTTCTGTTCAATCATGCTATGCCAAACAGCATCTTGCTGTAGTACTTTGAAAGCTGTTTTAAATTAACTGTAACCATTTATGCAGCTACAGTCTAAAATTGTCAACATATTTAACACTTTCTGTAAAAGGTGCTGTATCATTTATCATTTCTCTTAAGACCACTTGAAACTGATTAAACATTTCACTTGAGAAGCTACTTTATTTTATTTTGTATTTTAATTTCTTTCACTGCATAATTAATTTGTAATCAAGACTTGTTTTGATTTTCTTAGCTGTACTTTAAAATCAAACGTGAAGCAATAGCTTGTGGATGGCTTGCAAAATAGTAAAAATGTGTTCCATTAAGAAAAAAATGATGTTAGTATTGTGTAAATTTCACGCACCACAGAATTAACCATTCTTTGGTAGGCCTTCTGAAAGTATGATCAAAGTATCCCGAAGGTCAAATGTTGTGGGATGGTGGCAAAATTTTAAGCTCTTCAAAGTTGAGAGGACATGAACGACTGCATAGGCACAAATGACCATCTTATCTTACATAATTGCCTCTTAAAAATTTTGACTGCAAATTTAATGTAGTTGTGCTCGCCAAAGTTTTGAACTTTTGACAAATGAATCTCCTCCAAGAATGCACCCTTCTTGCTTTGTTTTTAATAAAAATATATGTAAATCTCATTCAATTTAAAATTATGCAGCAAAATGTCATCTCATTTCTCACAGCTCTTGCCCTCATTGAGACTGTGCATGGGCAGTGTCTAAAGTCAAACCCTCTCTGGAGTTAAAAATAATGTTTATTTCTTCTCATGTTAAAAATGAAAAAACAAACAAACAAAAAAAACCCACAAAAGCAAAAAGAAAAACCATACCAAAACAAAAAAACAGACCAACTTTTGACTCTACGTTTTTTACACAGCTCATTCTCGCCAGAGATCTTGGCAAGTGCCTCTCTTCCAATATATTCTCAGTGCCATTTGTCCATTAGGCTTGCTAGAAGTGAGCAAATATCGTACGTCTGACTCAACTGGCCAATAGAGTATTTCAAACTGCTCCAAAGAGATAATTGACCAACTGAAAGTGTATGGTAACACTAGAATTGAGATCATCAAGTAATGTGATCTCATACTGAATGTGGGTGTTTTATTTGTTTTATTTTGGGGGTTGAGTTGGAAAGCGTATAAGCCAAGTTTTGATTACCAAGGGCTAAGAGTGGGGAGAGGGAGTAGGGAGAGAGGCCCAAAGCAGTAAGTTTAAATAGAGATGAACCGAGATCAGCCATTTTATGACTTTGGTGTAGAGAAATCAGGAGGTTAGAAGTAGAAGTGGGAGGATAGAAAAAGGTCAAGTCCCCCAGTGGATTGTTTAAAATTTGTTCATTTTCTCCCATAGTGCTTGGGAAGCAGAGTGTGAAGTCTTCACTGCCTTTATTTAGGTTCTCTCTGGCTTCAAAGATTGGCAAGTTCCTACTATATTTCTACAAAGCAGACTGCTTTTTAGGCAGGTTTTCTCAAGTTCTTGCTTTATGAGTTTTGGAGAAAGATTCTGGCCAGAGATGTTCAGAAGAAAAAGTGTTTGCAGTCTTTGGAGGTTCTTAATTCCTGGAAAAACTTCTGGCAAACTCCACCTCACCAAAATTTCACAGAAAATGTTTGTTAGAATTTGACCAGTTTAAATGAGTTTCTTGTGTTGGTGTCTTTACCTAGTGGAAGTTCGAATCGTGCTCGGTTTTACACACAAAGTCAAGAAATGCTGCCAACATATACAGCCCTCTTCTCTCTGAAATATTTTATTTATTTACTCTGGAGTCTGAAGACAGTTTAGAGACATGTCTCTTGCCAGTGGTATTTGCAGTGGTATTCACAGAGTTGTCTTCTAATTTTTAGAGTCAGTTTGCACTTATTTCTTAGACTCATGTAGAGATTCAATTTTTAGTAATAATTCTCCCCTTATCTGAGGTTTCCACCATTGTTCTGCATGGTCACTGAGCTGGCCATCAGGCTCCAACATTAGGTTTACTAAACTTCCATTTAAAGCTGCCTTATGCTTACAAAGTAAAGAGGACATGAATACCATGAAATCTTTATTTAAATATATAGAACAATAATATACAACTGAATATGCCTTAAGTTATTATAAGGATGGAGGAGGGGAAGAGGTATTCTGGAGCAGCGAATTACCATGACTGCTACAGAAGCAAGTTGGACGTACCATCTTTTCCAGGACTGTAACAGGTTCCCAAATGAAACTAAATAGAGCTTGTATACATGGGTTGTGATCTTTAGGTTCCTACCACTGACACCTGAAAGCTCTGACCACTATCACTTTCTTGTAGATCCCAGCTGAAATATTGTCACAGCTGGCATATGCTCATCTCTCCTTGTGTTGAAATAACCTAAAATGCCTTCTTCCCATGAACACTGAGGGAGAGGTATTAGATCTCTCCCTCAGCTTCCCTATTACTAAGATAGACATACCAATCTCATTCTTCCCATAGAGTACTCTGAGCAACCTAATAGCCATTTTCTGTGTTTCTTCCACTTTTATTGGGACTTTCAGAACAGCGGAATTTTCCAGTAGTGACAAATTTCATTTCTATTCTTGAAATGCAAATCATTGGTGAATTTTATCTTGCAACAATGAATCCCATAGTTATTCATTTAAGATGTGAGGGAAGAACCTTCCAATTTGTCCTTCCGTGTGAAACACGTGCTCTTGGATGTATCAGGTAAGGCAAAAGAATCATAACGGAAACAAGAAGTGTCATTAAAATTTGGCAATCTGGAATGACCATACTGTAGCTAAGGTTTCACCCTCATTCAGATCCACCTTCAGACGAGACCCCTATACTTTTAAATGGGATTTTCACCTGCAAAGGAAGGTACAAATGCATTTGTGTGCATTTTTTGTGTGTGCAGTCCAACATAGGTTGCATTCTGAAAAGCTTCCTTTAAGGTGTACTTTGATTGTAAGTGGAATGAGGACAATGTTAATTTCTTGTGGGCATTTTTGAACATCATTTTTAAATACTTAAAATTTTGAAAAATTATTATTATTCAAATATTATTGAAGAATTTAAATAATAAATTATCCTTGGCTTTTAATTTATATGAAATACAAATGTAGTATGGCAAACAGCTTCAAATAAGTCTCTTATTCAAAATAGCCTTGCCAATTTCTAACATCTGAGGATCTGTCTCTTTCCTGCTCAAACACATATTACTCCTAGAAAGTTAAAATCCACAAGACAACAGCTCCCTACCAGGAAAATTAACTATCCACCAAAACGGAAAATAAGAAAGACAGAAGGAAAGAAAAACAAATCTGCTTCACAAGAAGAAAATGAGACGTTTCTAAAGCAGTTCAGGATGACCACACACCAAGTGAAAAAAAAAAAAAGGTTCAAAATTCCTGCCCCACACAAAGGATAACTTCTCTTGGCAGAATAAGTCTATCTCTTTTTACTAAGAACTGCTCACCCATCCGTCAACACCACTTTAACTATTTTACGTATTTTTCCACCTCTCACAAGACACATCAAAAGTTCAACACAAACTACCAGCCGACTAGAACATACAGTAAGCTATATAAATCTTCCACATATATATATGGAGATAGATGGATGGATGGATAGATAGATAGACAGATAAACAGATAGATAGACACACATGTACAAACACAAATGCATATAGCATCAGGTATTCCATTTTGAGAAAAATAAAATCCAGAGGCTGACAACAGTGGTATAACAATATATCTATCATTCATTTAAATTTCTCACTTTTAAAAGTTTTAGGTAAAAGGATACGAAATATTTGTTTTTCCCATCTCATATTGACAGCCTCATACATATACATACACATATAAAAAAACTTCAGTCATAAAATCTTCAAAATTAACTATTGTGCAATGATAAATGTTTTGTTATTGTTTCTGTTTCTCATAGATGCTATAGCTATAATCAGAATGTAGTGAATATAGATGGAATAAAAAAAAGGTGAAAGGATCTGAAAAAAGTTCCCACTCCTTTTCTAGAGTAAGCAATGGAATAAAAGAAAGGAAAAGGAAGAAACCTGAGACTTTAGTATCATCACTTTAAGCTACCTAAATGTCCTTCCCAAAGTAAAGGGATTTAGAGAGAGATTTGAGGCAAAGCAAAGAGACAGTTTTACAGATATTTCACAGGAAATTTGGCCATCAAAACCACAAGGATCCTTGTCTGGGAAGTTAACCAGGGGTAGTGAGAGCTTATACTATATGGAAAATGGAGGTAGGCATAAAGAGCCTCTACTTATAAATAGACTCTGAAAGTAGGAGTTGATCTTATTGATGAAATAAAGAAGAATATCACGGAAGGGTACCGTGGCAGAGATACATGAGAAATACATGAAATATCCCTAATCTTTGAAGAAGAGATATTGTTTTTCTCCTGTTTTCTGAATGAATATTAGGGGAGCAATAGGGGCTGAGAAAAAATGTACTGTATACTTTAACAGGAAAAAAGAATAAGGTGAAAAGACAAACTATTTAATAGGGGTTGTAATGGCAGGGTAAAGGGCGATGGCTTCCAACTGAAAGAGAGAAGATTTAGATTTTATATTGGGAACTTCACTGTGAGGATGGTGAGGAACTGAAACAGGTTCCCAAAGAGGTGGTGGATGTCTCATCCCTAAAAACATTCAAAGCCATTTTGGATGGGGCTCTGAGCAAGGTGAAGGTGTACCTGCTCACTGCAGAGGGGCTGGAACTAAACAATCTTTAAAGGTGCCTTCCAACCCAAACTATTCTGTGATTCTCTGATTATATAATAAGAGTTTCAGGAACTTGTGTGTCTAGGAAGCACTGTGTCCTGAAGATGATATATTTGTTAAATTTAGATATTGTTTGGCTGTGAGGATTTAAATGATAATTAGATTAGGGATATCAGCCACTCTAAAATTCACAGTTAGTGAAGAAGAACATAGTGAAAAGGAATGTGGTGGAACAATCTGTCATTCAGCCAAACTAAATTTAATTGGTAGGTCATTCACAAAGGTGTCAGACTAAAAGCTTATTTAGGGCAAAAGGAGCCAGAGGAGAAATGTATTGGTAGATCTATGAATCTCCAACAAAGAGATGACAAGGGAGTTTTTGGTTGTGAGTAAAATTACACAGAGCTAAAAGCCCACAATGTCTTTACCAAGAACTGGAGGATCCTCCAGAGGATGTGTTAAAGAAATGATTAGAGAAGCAGCCAAGGAAAGCCAGACCTGACAAATCCCAGAGATATTTCAAGGACAGCAGAAGCAAAGAGGCCAAGAGAAGTTACGGTTATAGCAGTGAGTCTGAGATCTGGCAACGTAGATACCATTAGATGTTGTGGAAAGAATGGTTTCATTTAAGGGTAGAGGAGGAAAGCCAGATTGGAAAAGCTCTAGGAAGAAAAAGTGTAAACAGCACATTCAGAAAGTTTAGAGATGAAAGAGCAAGTGCAGATGGGCCAGTAGCTAGAGATGGAAGGAGTCAAAAGTGTTTTATTTATGATGTGAGAGATTTAACATATGTTATAGCGAGTAGAATAGACTAGAAACAGTGAAAACAACAAACAAGAGGAGACCAAGAGGTTAAGAACAGAAATAAGGTAGGGGAAGAGAATGGGCACATGGGAGATGAAGAGCTAGAAAGAGAAAGGGTAACAGGATGCAAACAGAAAAGAACACAGGAAGCATGTCCGTGTCTTTGACCATGAAGAAGGAAAAATTTTCATGGAAGAAGTGAGGGAGGGAGGGAAAGAGGGAGAAGGTTGAACTTGCTAAGACCTAATGCCAAGAGAAAAAAAGGAGAGTTTAAGCAAAGACTTAGAGGTGGTGAAGAGATGGACAGAACTGAAGGATTAAAAGCAACTAGACTGAGCAGAGCTGAAAAAGTAGAGTTGAGTGGTAATGAGGTGAGTATAAAATGCTTTTTTAAATGCAGTAAAAATTATGGTTTTCATATTCACTAGTTTCAAACCTCTCTTTTCAGATTTAGAAAAGCCCATATCAGAAGGGCCATCTTTCAGGACAGGATGGATTCTTCATAATAGTTTCCAAACAGAATTAGAAAGCTTTTTAATTGGCATTGCTATATGAGGATAAGCAGTCATGAAATCACAGAAAAGTTTGAAATTAGCAAGGTAGTTTTATGACATGCATACTTCAGTCTCTGAGTTATTTTGTGTAAGCTTAGCCTGAACGATGGCAATAGACACATTTCCAGTAAAATATTTCCAGTTGAATACAGTGTTATTTCCCCACATGGAAGATACAGCCCTCTCTTTCCATAGCACAGTGTTCCTTAGTGCGGTCTGAGAGTCCTACAGAGCACACGTGCAGCAGCTGCAAGGCTAATGCAAATCACAGCAGGCAGAGACTAGGACTGTAGAACAAGATACAGACACCATTAGCCATGTTGGCTTCATTATGAACCAGATCAGGAAACCAATCCAGGTTAAAACTAACTCAGCAGAAGGTTTATTTTTAAACTGATTCATTTCCCCATCATCTTCACCAACTAGCTGCACAAAGGCTTGTGTTTGCAGAGGAAAGGAGATGGATAAGTAGTGGCAGAAGGGAAGAGAGAGTAGTCTTCCTTTAGGGTAGTCTTGGCATTTTTTGTCTTTCCTCGAGGACTAAACTACCTTGCAGACAGGGAATGAATAACTACCTGATTTTAGTCCAGTCCTAAATGAATAAAATTACATTGTACATAAGTTTTCCAACTTCTGCAAGCTACACTAGACTCTCATTGTGTGACATCTTAGACTTATTCCCTGCACCAGAAGAGACAGTTTGTACCTGGCACAAGTGAAAGTGAACCCAAGTTTCTTAAATAGCTTATGCTTATGGTCAGCCAATTATTTTTTAAAAATTGCCCTTCATTTCCTTAGTTTGCTTACAGTGCTCTTTCTCGTAAGTCCTCAAATAATTCCTCTCCTTACTCAAAATGCTGTCCACCCTTCCCAAACTTAGGTCGCAAACATGCCCTCTTGCCTGTCAATATTGTTTCTCTCCATCGAAGAGGTGACCTTACAACACAAAGGCACTCAGGAGCAAACACAGTTTCATCTGGTCTGCTGTACAAAAGCTCTTCTGTATCCCATCTCATCTATCATTTCTTCTTTCCAAGTATCTGCTCCCTACTGAATTATCTGAATTTATAAGCTATTGGTTAGCCCTTGTTTGTAGGGAAAATAGGAATCAAAATGATCATTTAACTCATGCCTTCCAGCATGTTTGGGGTCAAAAGTTGTTCTAACTCCTTGCCAGTGAGAACACACAGTGGGGACTGTTAGCACGCACACAGTCGGCACCACTGGAGAACTTTGTCTGAAATGTCCTGCGTTACAGAGTCCTTTGGAGAAGCACTGAATCTGCTAATGCAGCGAATTCTGCATGGCCCACAGAAACACACTGCTTTGAATTTGAAACCATCTCAGAGCCAGGGTGCAATTGAAAAGGCAGAAAGAACATGTGTTCTGTAGTTTCCAGGACCTAGTGGTCTGAATGGTTTGAACAAGGGCTCAAACCAGTTCTCCCACTTCCTAAACGTATCCAGATTAAATGTCTCTCTTTTTTTTTTTTTTTAATCTAATCAACACTGAATTATTTACATCAACAATAATGCCTACAGAGTAAGTATTGTGAGAAAGACTTGTTTGGTAATTTAGTGGACAGGGAAGGTGCTTACCAAGAGCTTCTCAGTTCAAGATCTAACCATTTGTCTGGTGCACCTTCTTGGATGGCACCTTTTCTCTAAATCATTTCCTCAGAAAATAAAAATAGGATAATGTACTTTTTGCTCTGATTTCAGACAAAATAGATGTTGGAATATCTAAATCTTTCACATACACACACACACACACACACACACACACAAAAAAAAAAAAAAAAAAAAAA
>NW_020955591.1:413790-475484 GCF_003031625.1 Empidonax traillii
TGTAAAATTGTGTCTGTTTCATGAATGACACAAAGTCCATCCAATAGATGAGCATTGTAGACTTCAATTATTCCTGACCTGGGTTTTTTCTAACCTGTTTTATAAAGCTTTTAAAATGAGATAATCTTGCAATTTCAGAAATTTCATGTGAAATATCTTAATTTTCACATGAGAAATGGCTTTGACTCCTTATGCTTCTTGCAGATCTTGTCTCCCTTTTCCGCCTGCTGCTCCAAAACACCCAATGAATTCTCTGTCTCAATGAATTCTCAACATACACATTGACAATAACTATTTTCAGACTGTGGAGAGCAGACATATGGGTCTGGATGGCCCTTTTCTTAAAAAAGACTGCAGGGAAATGGTCCTCTGGTTCATGAAATTAATGAACAGGCAGAATGATTTGTGAAAAACAACTGTTTTATAGGACCACCACCTGCAGTATGGGCTGGATCCCACAATGTGGAAGAAATCCAGAATATTTCAGATTAATTTCTTGACATTTCAGCCTTATACTGCACCCCATCCACCAACACAGAACACATTCAAGATTAACAAAGATACTTCTGGCGACACACTGCAACCATGGGAAATTGGAACACAAGTCATGCCATATCTACTGACAGCTAATAAAGTACTCCGCAGCACTGCAAAAGATGTATTTTCTATGCCTGAAGATCATGTAGCTTGGTCTGATTTTACTAAATAGTGCTGAACTTTTGGTTGTTTATTCCCAGCTCTGTGATGTAAGCTGGCCTCCCTGGAAGCCAGACTCCAAGTGCGGCAACCATTCTGTACACACACATTGCATGGAAAGAGTTACCAAGTAATAAAAAACATATGAAGCTCTGAGATCAGTTCCCCTTTCTCCCTCCCCAGGTGTTCCTTTGTGGTTGTGATTTGTGCACAAGCCTATAGAAAACGCTGCATATACAGGCCAAGATATACAAAGATTTGAGGCTCCCAACCCCTTGTTAAGCATCTTACTTTGGGTTTCTAAAAAAGAATAAGGAACCTAAATACCTTTGTAGGTCTGGCCTGCAGGATCCAGTTTGAATAGTGGGAGAGGAACGGAGTGAGGTTTCATATTGCTATTCACTGGCCAACAAGCACCCTTCACTTTCAGCCCAGATGGTTTCTGGAATCGCTTGGCATTCAACTAGCTGTGTTTTTATTACACTAATGTATTCATTTGTTTCATATATAATTAACATTTTAACACTCCCAAAACTGGCTGTTAGTTTTGCGTCCATTGTGTTTCAGAACTTCTTCTATCCCAAGACACTCTTTAAAATATTTCACACAGCCCCATTATCACAGAATGCCTTTTAAAAAACTTTCTCTTACACTCTATATTTTTTCTTTTGCATAACAAAACAAACACAGGCACTAGATCTTTAACTGATGGTTGAGTTTGGCCTTATTCCACTGAAAGCCGTGTAGTTACACTGTTATACACTAGGTTTAAAACCACTCAATCTACAGTTACACATACTTTTCTGAGGTAAGCAGGTTGCTGAATCAGAAACAGATCTGAGAATTAAGACTATTTGCAATATCTTCGAAATTCTATCCCAAAGTCTTTAATCAGAACTTCGTTTCCATAGGAGCTTTATAAAAATATTTTTCATATTTTTTTTCCTTGTCATATCAATACATCCATGACACTTGCAATTCCTTCCCGGTCCTGTCACAAGCAACTTTTGCGAGAGTGCTGTTCAGCCCTCCAAAAGCTGTGGTATTTTTCATCTTAATAAAAATGTCATAAAGACCCAGAAGCCTTACAGGCTCCTATAAGAACTGCTTCCCTATTTTGTTAGCAAACAGCATACAGTTACTTTTTTCAGCTCTATGTATATATAGCTTATTTTCTTTGTTTATGGAAGACTCACATGGGCAAAATCCATCACTTCCTAAAACTGCAGTATATCATCTCACCTACTCTTTCTTTAATCACTGGGATAGGTCTGTTAGCAAAGGAAACAGAACTGGCTTTCTGACATTCTTTTCCTATCAGTCCATGCAAAGCATATGGGTTTGTTTTTTTCCCCTTGTGGTTCCTGTCAGAACCTGTGCAACAGATGTGGAACTCCTTGTTGCATGACTGCGTGCATGATAAAAACCTACAGGTATCAAAGAGGAAACCAGACACCATACGGAGATTTAAATCCACCGCGGGCTACTAAACACAAAGGAATACTTGAACCAACCTGGTCATTGAAGATTGGAAGAGTGTGTTGGAAAAAGATTATTTTAAATATTCTCTAGTTTTATTCTCTTCCTGAGTACCCATTATTTACCATTGCAGGGGGAAAAACAGAGAATTCAATGCAGCTTTGGCCTGACTCTGAGAAGGTCAATCCTATCATATGCATTGGGTATTTAATAACCTGTACTGATATTCCTAGGAGCCAAATTTAAGCTACACAGCCAGTAAGATGGACAGTGCCTTTTCCCTTTTCCAGTTTCTATTCCCCATAAATTCTCAGAACAATCCCTGATTGTTTGCTAGAACTTTGAATAGTTAAAAGGTCTTTGATGATTTGAACCCACATATCACATTTCTTCCTTAGTCTGTTCTTTATTTGGTCTATTTTCTTATCCTTTCATCAAAATGTCCTTTATCAATGTCTTTAAATTTTCTTATTTAGCTTTTATTGATACTTCCCAGGTTCTCCTTTTAAAAATTCTTATTCCACTTTAGTTATTTCTCCCTTGATTCCTACAGATTTATACCATTTTCTAAATTTGTCCTATCTCATGCTCCTTTCTGACTTTCTGGTCTTTTAAGTCCTCTTAATGCATTCAGTTTTTTATCTTTATGTATTTCCTAGCTTAGTTTTGGAAATTATTTCCTGTTTTATTTGTCTTTGAAACCACAGAACAATCATTACTACCTTTTAGGTTAATTAGAATTTTTCTAATTGATTTCAGGGAGTAGGAACAGAGATTTTGCCTTTGTCCTTACACGTGTAGTGTGTGTACCTGTCTGCAGAACCTAAGCTCACCCTGGGGGGAGCAAGAGTGACCTTTGTTTTTAGGGGTCAGGATTATGGCTGGCACAGAGCCTCAGCTAACCCTGACTAGCACAGTCACTGACAGAACCATCTATCTGCCAACATCTCAAAAGATTTTTATCCACAAACTGCCTTACAGCAGCCTTATGTTTCAGTAATGCTATACTAGGTCACCAGCAAATAGTTGGGTTCTATGTTTATTTTAAAACTTCCCCTTATACCCCCATGTTGCAGTACAAAATGTACCTGACAGTTATTCATAGAGGAGAAAAGAAGTCACGAATTAATTTAAATTCATAGCATAATAGTTTGAGTGTCAGCAGATGTCAGCCATTATGTGACTGCATAAAAATTTATAGCACAATTGTTTGTAAGTACATTGGAAAATAAGTGTGTCCCTCTTTATTGGGTCAATGGAACTCTATGAAAAGATTAGTGTTTGCAAAGGTTGGATAAAAGGTGCACTCTTATCAATTCTTTGTACTATGCTCATATGTATCTATAAGTGATGCAAGATACTTGAAAGAATAGGTGATTTAGATTCCAGTCCTAAGAACAGTTAAGCCTGGGAGTACTGTCTCTAACATGCTTGGCATATCAAGGTCATAGTGAAAAAAAGTCAAATTAATTCCTGAGACATCTAAAAAGCTTAGGAAAAAAGATGAATGCAGAATTTTATGATTTTAAATTACATATATTACTTGCTATACTTTTTTGTACTGCAGCGTAACTAGATGCCCACGATGAAGAAAAAAATGTAATTAATTTTTTTCAATTATTATTTATTTGTATTATGGTAGCATTTAAGTAATCCTTCTGTTCAGTGATCAGTCTTCTTGTGATTGACACTACTCAAACAGAGAAGTTTCCTACTAACTATAGCTGCTTTTTACCCTACTTGCTCTTATTGACCCCATGAAAAACTGGTTGAAGAAAGGACGAGAGCCATTCTACTAATTTCAAAAGTATCTAGAAGCACTAACTCAAGACTAGACAAATCTAGGCTACCCTTCTAGATGATGGAGGAGACAGGAAACTTGGTGCGGTGTCTGGAGTGAATTGACCAAAGCATCTTTTCCCTCCTGTGCATGGACGAGGGGAACCTGTGCAAAGTGCTCCCCTGAGCTGCCCTGGGCAGGGAGCTGAGCGGTGCTGAGAATCCTGGGTGCTCCTGGTGCCTGGCCAGAACAAACCCAGCATTTAGCCAAGATTTGCTATGCTATTTTCAAGGCAGAAACCCAAGCCAAAGGTTTTAATCAGACATGTTCAATGTTTTGTGTTTCTAATTAAAGTTTACAGTTTTTATGTTTTGTTTCCAGTGTTTATTTTTAGCTAGATGATGGCTCCTTTTATTATGAGAGGAGATAATTTTGCTTAATGTTTTTTTAATTCTGAGAACAAACACAAAAGGAGGTTTCAGTAGAGCTTTGTGTTCTTGGTGAATGTGGGAGACTGTTGGGTCATGCTGCTCTTCACAAATAATTTTCAGTGTCACCAAGTGTTGGCCAACATGCAGTGAAGGAAGAGAGACATTTACAGCACTAGTGTGACTCGTTCCAGGTTAAATATAAGGGCCTATCCCTGTTATTTTAAGGTCAAAAAAACTATTGTCATTTTCAGAGTTCTGTGACCCAATCAAGTACATTTGGGATATTTTTATCTCATGATTCATGTAAACCTGTCAAAGATTTTGTCTCCTTCAGACATAAAGTTGGTCTAAACTATTGAAGTAAATCAGATTTTTTCCATTGACTGTAGTGGGTGATGAGTCAGTCCTGAGAACTAGTTATTGTATCCTTGAGGTTTCCCAAAGCATACTTTCAAATACTTTAGTTAATGAAAATAAATTAACAGAATCTAAAATTCCTTGCTAGAGGCAATGGTGTCAATCAAAGGTGATGCATAGCTACTACTACTTTGGAGCTACCTCTATTGCTTTTACATTCTGCAAATCCTGTTGGTCCATTTTCATGTTGCTAGTCAGTTCAGAAGTTGAGTCTGAATCAACTTGCTGGAAGAGACATTGGTAATATTTACACAAACTCATGATCTCTGCCTGGTTGCCCTCTGAGCTGAAATGATATTTCTAACACCCATAATGTTCTGTTACCCAGTGCTCTACATGATATATCTTTGCTTTCTGAGCTATTTCTCAGTCTCTGAATGCATCTGGGGATGGTTTAATCAATCCTGTGTATTCTTAATGCTGTTGATTCACTAACAGTGCCTGTTTCAACTTTTTATTTTTTTATTAGAACTATGAAATAAAGGATTGGAAATCTTGGAAAGGACCTGTATGTGTACAAATCCCTTCTGACTCTGAAGTGTCTGTGAAACAGCATGGCAGTCTTCCTAGAATAGAAGTATGGAGCAAACATGAAAAATGGAAAGCAGTGCTTTAGAGGATGTATCCCTTTTGTTAGCACATAACCTTTTTTTTTTCTATTATTTGTTTAAAACATCCTCAAGCATGCAATTAAACCTTCAAGCATGCAATTAAATTATTTGACACTTATAGTTACTTTTGAAATTATGTTTGTATAATTTCCATACATAATTGTTTTAAATTAATTCATTAAACTCTTTATTGTGAGTGGCTTAAATTAATTCTAATCTGTAGCTCAGCCACATTAGAATCAATATGAAATACCTTCTGCTTTCAACTCTACCCACAGCAGGAAAAAACTCTTTTGATTATAGCATTGAGGTAAGAAGAGAGATGATTTCAATAATTGAAAGCACTAAAACTAGAAGGTAGAGCATTTAAAAATTTTCTTGTATATTCTAGAAGCACCTAAATGTGCTACCTAATCCTTCTATGCCCAGTCCTTCAAAGAGCTAAATGGTATTCAACCTCTTTGGAGGTTTCAATGTCTCACTGATGCTTGTGATTTCCAGAATGGTACTTTTTTTTTTTTTTCCCCCCACAGACAGTGATGAGAATCACTACATGAGGTCATATACTTCTGAAGTTGAATATGCAACTGAGTGAAACCTTTTTAGTTTAACATGATGTTCCTGTACTTGAGATTTATATTTATGAGCAAACAACTTTTCATTAACTTAATCCACAATTATTACACTGTCTTACACTTTGTCAAGACTGCATATTATTCTGCATTTATGCAAAAGCTGGTGCATCCTCCAAGTTCTAACTATTGACTGAAATGCACTTTTTGTATTATCATATTCCTGTTGCATGCAATTTCTTTCGCTTATGGAAAAATATTATCCAGACAACTGATTTTTCCTCTTTCAACTGCATAAAAACAATCACTGGATATTTTTTATATTTGTACAGGTAGAAGCATTAGTAAGCACAGAGAAAAACTTTTTCAGTTAATCACTGCCTTTATATTTGAAAAAAGTTATTAGATTGTTGACTATATACAGATTTTCTCTTATTTTTCTGAGAGAGAACTTCAGAAAACCAAATGGTTTTAAATTACTGTCATGAGAGGACTTTTATTTTTAAAACAGTCATCATATATATTTCTATAATTTTATATTTCTTTAAAAAATTTTCTAACTTTATTTCTTAGTAGCTATTCTGGAGTTCCTATTATAATTTCATAATGAGTGATTAAAATATTTCTTTGATTTAGCTACAGCAAATTTTGGACATTTATTGTGATTTTTCTTGGTACTTAAAAATAATTTCTTGAGCAAATGAAATACAAAATTCATATTAATTAGTTAACTTTTACTTATTTAAATAATTTTTCTACTCTCTATTACATGTGTATTGGGTTTGGAATCCAAAATATTTGCCTATACGCTCATGTTGTTTATCCAGTTAAAAGAATAAATAAAATTAAATAAAGCAATCTTTGAGCAATTGAAGCCTGGGCATCCTAGCTGCAATTCCTTCCACAGAGACTGCAGCTATTTGGCAAATGCGTCTCCCACCTTTTGCATTTTAACAGTATCTGAAATCTTTGCCATGCAAATTATTAAAAAGTATGGGGAATTCTTGGTTTTGAATATGCCATATAAATGCAAATTGGTATTGCTTGAGCTCAATTACACATGCCTTTCTTTTCAGACAGCAGTTGGGCAAATGAAGACACCCTTGGCAAAGAGGCTTTAGATTCACTCATCAAATCTCCCCTTGAGAATCAAAGCCTGTCATATTTGTATTAATCGCTATCAGTACTTGGTTCTTTTCCTCTCTTTTACCAAATACAAAAGTCCTCCAGTAGTGATCTCAGTGTTGGAGCTGATGGATGTCCACTTCAATCTTTTGAGACAGATCTTTTTATTTCCTTCAAAGGGCTTCAAGGCTTCAACCTATCCTGCCTAAAGCCCAGAGAAAACCTCTTTGCAGTACCTCCCGCTTAACTGGGAAGCTTTCTTTTCTGCTGCCCCACCACTAGCTCAGAAAGTGTTGGCATGTTGCACATCCCAATCCTGTATGCTACCCCTCAAAACTGCAATAAATTTAGCAACATTCGTAGGTACTAAATATTTGCAGAACAGTTCATGAAATGTGTCCAGAAATGTTCTTTCATACATGAAAATTAAAGGTTCGTATTAATAAAAATCCTTCTTTCTTTTTTTTTTAAACAGGAAAATTTTAAAATTAAGATAAATAGATCATTTCTTATTTCAGGTTTGCAAGACAGTGAGATTTTCAAATAACCCAAAAGACAACACTATTTTTGAAGGACACTTTGTAGATTGGTCTTACTCAAAGATTGGATTTGTTTTGATTGAATTCTACAGTGAAAACACAGATCAATTAAAAGTTTCATTATTTAGTGTCTCTCTCACCGGTTTGTTGACTGAGCCTTTCTTGTATTCTGGCAAGCAACTGATGAATTTTGTAATATTTCTTTGAAATAAGGAATGAATGGTCTCCCTGTCTGGATGCACCAAAATTTTGGCCTTGACACAACCAACAGTAGCCATAACAAAGAGAAAGGTCAAGTAAGATATTGCATTCAACCTATCCAGCTCATTTCAGAGGCACGTCTAAACCCGCTAAACACCCCTGCAACACAATTTTCTGGACTAAAATGCAACTATAAATGATCTACAGACTGAGACTCACTCAGATTTCTACAACAGAAGCTTTGTACCTTTGTTCAGCTGTAGCTCTTTAATCATGTCTTTTTTTAAAAAGTTAAATTTAAAAGCAATAAAACACAAATTAAATAAAACTAAATTTTATACTATGCTGTTTGCCTGGCAAATCTTCTGAAAGAAATATTTGAAAGTTTACCAAATAGATCAAGTAATGATATTTTCCAGACTCTGGTTTTATCATCATGTACTTTAAGCAATGATAGATGGCTTTCAGCCATTACTGGTCAGATAAGTACCAGTCAAAGGACTGGAGGATTGTGGTGGTGATATTTCTGCCCTTGGTTTAGTTCTAGTGTAAGCTGATCTGTATATCTTGTAATGGTTTTTGGTTGCTGAAGCAATGCTCCATTTTTTCTCTTTGTACTGGTAAACAGATGCGTTCAAATCTTCCCCTAAACACAGAGGAATTGAAGACTGTATGTCAGGGCAAAATGAAGCCCATGTGACTTTATAAATTAACTTGCACATTTCTTGACATTAAAGAACACTTATTTTATATTTTTTCATAAAAACATTTTGAAAACAGCATGAGACATATTAAAGTTGCAGATGTGCCAAAGAAAAGAGACTTGGACTTTGTGTGTGTCCTTTGCACATGCAATGTAGGATTTCCCTTTGAATTTTTCCAAGCCCCACATTAAAAAGTAGAATAATCTGTGATGATACTTAATAATTTTAACAGACATTACCGTTATTTGACAGTCTTCCACAGAACACATAAACGCAGTTATTTTTTTTCAGAAATTTTAGTATTTATGCTACAGCTATTTGAGTTAATATTAAGAAGAACAGAACGATACTAGTACATAAGTCCTCATCCTGCTCCAAAAAGAATGAATGCCCTGGGTGTGATTCCAAATATACCTGTCTCTTGGGTTTCTCTTGCATTAACTTAAATTACAATGAACCATAATAGTGCATATTTTCTCTAGAACTTGGCTGTGCCTCAGGTCTCTCTGATGGTTCCTTCTCTACTGTGCTTCCTAACCCACTAATGCTACTGAAATCTCTTTACTCTGGCATTGAAGTCAAGTGTCAGTGAAGAGTTAATTTTTCAAACATGTTCAGATATGAATTTTATTAATCAAGCAAGATCTTCTAAGCAGATACTCTATAAGTGAAGATATTCTTGAGGTTCTGTTTCCTTCTTCAATAAGTGAAAGCAAGACACAAAAAAAAGACAATTGCATTTTAGGCACTGCATGTTATATCTGGTCATAGCGAAAGTGTTCTGCCAGTTGGCTGTTTAAACTCTGAAATGATAACATTATGTTAGATTTTTGTAATACTGAATTCAAATTCGAATTCTAGTGTTGATCTGGTTTCATACCAATCCAAATGTATTCCACACCCATTTTCTGTGGCTATAAATGGTGAATATCCATATTAAAACAAGAAGAAATGATACTTCCAGGAAGCAACAATGGTATGTACAGGAGCAGTTTGCTGTGTTCTAGCATCTTCCATTATTGTCAGGAGCAAAGCTCCAGATCTATGTTTACAATGAATTATTATGGTGTATGTCACAGTATTTCCAAGAATCTCATCCATTTAGAGATTGTTTTGAAGGAGATATTATTTAGTGTCTTTTGGAGCCAAACTAATTAACTGCCTTAGTATTCAAACTTTGTTTTTAAAAATCTGAGCTCATATTTATAGGAGAGAGACATACTAGCTAGTATTGCGATGCCGCTCCCTGGAAATATTAAATCATCCCTGCAGATTAAATCTTCTAAAATATAAAGCCTATTGTAGTAAATCCTGACCTGCAACGTTATTCTTTCTCTGGGTGGGAAAATGCAAAAGTATAATTAGTTTATCTTCTTTAATAAATAGAGAATGTATTGTAGAGAATTTTTTCTTTCTGCGCAAAAAACAATAATTCCTTAAAAGAAAAAGAAAAAGTGGAGGGAAAAAAGGAAAGAAGGGGTTGAGGGGAATAGAAAAAGGAAAAGAAGAAAGAGAAACTGACTTTCCTACATTAAAAAGAAATTAACTTTACTACATTAACTAGACCAATGCTTAAATGTACGGATAAAATTCAGACTAAGAATTATTGAAAATCGAGGCAAACATTTGCTCAGGCTCATAACATTCTTCAAAAATTATATTCTTGCTGAAATTTACTGTATTATTTCTGTGCTTCATTTGATTTCACTCAGAGGTCTAGGAAAACTGATTTCATATTAAATGCAGATGCAAGTCATCTACAAAGTGTGTGAATGCATGTTTGCATTTTGCAAAAGTAATAAAAGGGGGTGGATGAAGCTTTGGTTACTAATATTGTTTACATTGTAACACAGATATGATCAATTTGAATATTCTATTTATGTATTTGAAAGTAGCATTAAATACTAGAATAGGTGGAAACTCTCTCTTAACTATAGTGACACTATTACCAATAATTCAGAAAGTGTGCTCTTCCAGTACAGTTTTAGACCTTTTTTATACATTCACAGCGTTACAAAAAGTTATTTTACTGGGGCTCATTCAGCCTATGAAACATTCAGGAAGAACTCAATGGAGTCAGGGAACCCAGTCATGTCTTCAGTAGAAGGTTTCCCGGAGTGAATCCTGCGACACCCGTCATGCCTTGGACACAGCTCGCAGCAACAATGTGGCTGGGCTGCCAGCACACTGCCCTGTACCCAGCTGCAGGATCAAAGCCCACTGCTGTTGGACTCAGCCTTCACAAGTCTTGGTCTTCTAACGCTGGGGGTGAGCGCTGCCATCCTTACGGGCAAGGAAAACCAAGCTTGGAGAAGGTTGGTTTATTTGCATACGGCCACACAGTAAGTCGGTGATAGAGCAGTGCAGGAGCTGGGGAGCCGCTGGCCAGGGAGCGGCCACGAGCACACCGTGTTGCTGTAGTGGTCAGGCCATGCGCCAGTACAAGCCGAGACATTCTAGGATAAATTGGCAGTACGCGCTCCGCAAAGTTTTCCTCCATTTCTTTTATTATGTAGTGAGTGATACCTCAAAATCCCCTGTCTTAAAAGGATATAGAATAGCCATACACGTTCACTGAAAATTTATATCATTGAATGCCAGCCTGAAGAAATGAAAGCTGGAACAAAAAAATTATTAAAGTAACAAGATTAATTAACATTTTGTCACATTTTTAAGCATTTTAAATGTTTAAAAAATATTTACATAAACAATGCTAAAATGCTCAACAAACCATTTAACTGATAGGTGGGAGAGCAAAGAAAATTATATTTTTAAAAAATCCACATTGAGAAGGAAGAGAGTGGAGGAATTTTTACATGGTCATTAGCTTGCCGGATGAAAACAATTCATTGATATCTATTCCACGTGTTAGCATCTGGCCCTCAGGGAAGCAATACGACTATTCAACTTGAAGAAAACAGGATTTAAAAAAAAAGTACTTGAAAAATTTCCCCGGAAAATCTGCTTAATGCTGGCAATATTAAGTCATGGGCATAGCTCTGTGACCTGGGACTCTTGAAGCACTGAGCAAAAACTTGAAACTGGGCCTCTGGGTCCCTGGTGACAAAGTCAGTGTAATGTTGCAGGAATGTTCATGTTTTTTGACACAGGGAACACTTCAGCAGTTGATCCCTGCTCCTTTTCTCTCCCCATTCTTCTTTCCTTTGCAGAAATGTCATTTATTTAATTAGAATAAATGGGCTATGCTAAGTATTTGAACCAAATCTGGGATGTAGCAATATTTGGATTTGCCCTCAACCACAAACTCAGCATGCCCGTGCCTCTACAATGTTGACTTTGGACTCTTGAGAACCCAAGCACAACTGGGGCACTTGGGGCAGGACAACTGGATAAGAAGAAGGAATTTGTGGGCCAAGGAACTTGACCAAATATTGTGTTCCAAAAGGCAGCTCTGTACACAAAGAATAAGGGGAGCAATAGCTTATTCAAGTGGCTCAACAAAAAACAGATGGTGAGATTTCAACAGAGCAAAGGACTGATGGGCAGTTAAAGCAGACAGACACCCTCAGAAGACTAAGACCCCAAAACTGATAAGCTTAATACTATGATATCCTATGAGACTTAAACTTCTGAAGCTAATTTGAGTGTTTCAGTATTTAAATTGACGAGTAGTGTTTCCTCACAGGAATCTGACCTGTTTCTAAAAACAGTTTCTGGGTTTCTTAAAAGAGATCCACAGGTTAGATGTTGACTTTTGTGGTTCTGTTTGTGTTTAGGTTTGTTTGTTTGTTTGTTTTGGTTTTGATTTTTTTTTTAATTTTCTCATAAATATACAAGAAGAATACACTCAACTTAAAAGCTTTCAGATTTTTCTATGAGATCTTTCACATCTCCAGGCAAGTTTCCTACTCTAGCAGGGACCTTTCCATCTAACATTTAGACAATTCATGTCTCTTGACTTGATGCACTATCGTTGTTTTCACGTACCTGAGAATCACCTCAAAATGTCCCTAAGCTAGAGAGGAGGAAAAGTAAACTAGTGAGACATAAAGAAAAAAAATTAGAGGTACAATTTTGGTTTCTGGTGACAGAAGTGATGAGATTTTTCATTTTGTCAAATTTATAACAAACTCTAAAATCATGTTTTTTGGAGACAGAATAGAACTTTAAACTATTGAGTCTAAATTTCCTTTTGCTTCTGGTAAAATGCAAGTTCTAGGCTGTAGCAGGTTTTTCTGTTTTGTTTTGCTATAATTTTATTCCCCTGGTAATCCCAGAAGCAGGACAAGAATTAATTTCAAACAAGGATCTTTATTGTTTGCATAGCTCTGTACTCTGTTTAATTACAAAAACATGTTAGTTGTTTTTTTAATTTAATTTTCTTTGAGAAAATGATGGTTCAAATTAAGGGGAAAAATGTTTTTCAAAACTCAACAGTTCTGTGAAACCTTAAACTGTTTTTCTTTATGTTGTCTAAAGTTTTGAAAAAGCCCTAAATGCTACCAGTTGGGGTTTTTTGTTTTGGTTTGGGCTTAGACCTTTTAAAGGATCAGAGACATAAATCAGTCATTGATTATGCTCAGTTGAGCCCAGACAAGTAACAGTGGATGAATTTTCTAATCAAACTATCATGTTACTATATGTATTTTTTGCATCCACTGTGCGCAAAATTGTTCTGAACATGGAAGTCAACAATTATTAGTCACCAAAATTTCACTTACAGTTTAGGTTTCCATATTGCAATGAACAGTGTGTAGATTCTCACTGAAGAAGACAAACATCTGTTGAGCAAGGAAGGAAGGGTTAGTTAGAATGCAAATTAAAGTGGAAATACTTTGTGAATTTAGTTCACAGTCCTGAAAGTGAGGACACGTTCAAAAACACCAAAGATTGAGCCAAAGTTTGGCTGTCACGTGAAACTTAACAGTCATTGGAAGAAGGATATTGCAAGATGCATTTCTACGTGATCTACTTTGCCACTCGTTGCAGATCACTGGAAAGTCTCCTACTGGGTATTAGTGAAAAAAAGCTGTGAAACCCCAGAATGATCACAAACTTTAAAAGAAATTACCTGATTTGAAAATTCAGCCATGAATATTTTAATTACTAGTGGTCTTCTAAAACATTTTAGTCTTCCAATCATCAAGAATTAACTGCAATTTGTTACCAGCATTTCAGCAGAAGAACCAATAAGATTTTTCTCCAGTGCCTGTGCTAATTCCATCTTTTCCAACTGTGGTACATTGAAGGCATTGAGAGATATCCAGAGGCTTAAACTGTCTTTTGCTTTTTGATGATCACAGAAAACATTCTCTTAGTATTCAGGAAGAAACAAACATTTGAATGTACTATTATGTGGGCACATAAGATCTCTGTATTTTTATAGGAATATAAATGTCCAATAAAACAGCTACATAGTCACCTAATACAGAGAACAAAGAATCAAAGTCATTAAAGTCAGATAAGACAGAAAATTATGTAGGTCTGAGTACTGCCTTTGGGAAACATCTCCTATTTGGTCCCATCAACTCATTCTAGAATTTGATTTTCATATTGCCTAGTGTATTTTTATATCCCAGAAATTAGTTATCTACAGCGAGTGTAATGTACCAGAATTTTCCCATCGAGCACATTATAAGGACCAAAAATTCCTGTAAGCCATGGTGTGTACAACCCATTCGTCTGCTCATTTCTATGGTGGTTTCCAAAAATATAACATTTAATAAATGAAGCAGAAATAAACTGAAGCAAATCCTGAAGGATATTCAGCACAATATCTGAGGCAGATTTTGATAATGTGAAATTTACCATATCCAGTGATTTACTAAGCATAAATCTTTTGTACTTGAAAGTCAAGTATTCTAGAAATAAAATCTCAAATCTTTTGAAGAAAATGGGAATTTCCTCTTCGATTTCTAGTATTTTATTGTAGGCATGTTTTCTCTTCTAAAAGCACAATTCACATGGAATTAATTGAGTGGACAAATTATATTAAATTGGTGCATTGCTTGTTTCTGTCTTTGGACATGCATTGCATACTGTAGACCTGAGATGGTACCAAAGAGGGACTGATTTGAATGAAAGAATTTCTTGACTTCAAAGGGTCAGTGATATAATATCAAATCTTCTATGCATGCATGTTTATGATATGCAGGAAGCTAACTTCACCAAATAACATCCTTGCACTGATACATTTTATTTCAGAAATTAAAATAAGCTACACTCTATGACAGTACTTTATCACCAGGAACACTTAGGTACTTTCTTTGAAAAATATCCTAGAAATAGTTGAATAACTTTTTTGGTCAGATCTGCCAATTAGTCTTACTGAAATATTTCTGAATTTTGTATTCCAGATACTTTAGCCAGAGAACTAAATGTGAAGGTGGGAATCTTTAAATAATTTACTCATTTTACATATCTAAAATTTGTTTGCGTAAGTGTTTAACCAAGTAGCCTAAAGGTATAATTTCTGCTGAGCCCATATTAGTCCCTGGCTCAGCTGGGGGGCTTAAATACATGCTTTTTGCAAAAATGTGAGATATGCCTGCCTGAAAAATAGGAGGATTTCTGTCAGCATCAGTTCTTATGTCTCAAACTATATGTATTCCCAAACCCTTGTTAAAATCTGAGTTTTATGGTTAACTGTTCAAAACCCAGTGTTTGAATGATGGAGTCTCTGACATGAAGAAAATCACTTCATTTCTTTCAACTTCTTTGAGAAATCTGTGAATTCTTCCATGAGCTTCCCTTTCCTTGGTGACCTGAGATGACTTAAATTAACTACAATGCACTATGTGGAAAACAGTGTCTCCAATCCGTCCTTCCCCACTTCTCACTTTTAATTTATTGGCCACCCACCCCTCTTTTTTCTTTTTGTTCTTGTCCAAATTTTCCTATTTCCAGCATATGTTTTAAGATTAAAAAACTCTTATTTGGCAGACAGTATAAACGCTGTACCTCAACAGATGTTTTTAGTGTCAGTGCAAGAAGCGGCCACACGCTGATGCGGTTCTGCTTGGCACCATTTCTTGTCTGGAGAGACTGACACTGCATGAATATATTCATTTTACTGCTGGGTTCTTTTTTTCATTTTTTTTCCTTCTTTCCCCTCTCATGACACTGTGGTAAATTTGGTGTTTCTGTGACTTGTTCCCTCTTTGCGTATGACTTTGTTTTATAAGTCATCCAAGTCTTGTTTTTGTAGACTAGAACTGACCCGAATTTACCTTTGAGCACCTCTCCCTTTCCTTTAACTGTGTTACCAGGAATATGTTTTCAGGTTAACTTGTAGCCTTTACCAACTGTTTTCATGTGTCTCAATATCACTGTTTCTCTCCAAAATGTATTGCTATGCACATGCATCAAAATAGTTAGGGCTGCAGTAAGTACTATCCACAAGTTCAACAGCTTTTTTTATTTACTCAGCTGGTCATGTTCTTGTACGAAGGAGGTTTTTTTCAAGCTGTATTTGAAACAGGGGACAGGTTATGTAAGGGCATAATAAAAATATGGCTTTTGTGAAGGTACAAGTATGATCCAAAAGAGACTTTCTTTCTAAGTCTCCTTCCGTCTCCTAATCTGAATGGATTTTTTTGGCCTGATGACAGGGAAGGTTCTTCTGTGCAAATTCATGCCAGGTAACAGCTGAAAATGAGAACTGGAAAAGTGGACAAGAGTAAAAAAAAGTGAAGCTAAACATTATGAATTTAGATTGCATGCTGACCATAAAAATCTCTTCTGGCTAAGTGTTAGCAAATGGTGCCATATGAGACACCACAACATTTCCCTAAGTTTGCGAAAGGCCATAATTGTGGTACTCCAGATAATCTCATGTGGTAACTGCTTATAAAAATTGACTCTTTAATGGCAATCTCTGTGCCATATATTTTCCTTATTGCCCCTCTACAAGAAAAGTGAAGCATAAGATGGAAATAAAAAACAAAAATCAAGTGATGGAGCACTTGATTTTCAAAGAACAAGAATATCTGTCAAATCCAAAGCCTCACCATGAGAATTCTTACCTGCCTGATGAACAGTGCTCTCTCTGAAGTCTAGAAAAGGCTTTTCCAGCTGACTCCCTTAGCTAACAACAAAGCTCTGCTCTCTCCTTCACTACTATCTGTTGTCTTTTCAACTATTCACAGAAGGAGTATACTCTTTTGGACCACCTCCAAGAAAATGGAAAACTGGAGTGTAAACCCACTTAAACTGTGAGGGGAGGG
Source organism: Empidonax traillii (assembly GCF_003031625.1). NCBI lineage: Eukaryota > Metazoa > Chordata > Aves > Passeriformes > Tyrannidae > Empidonax > Empidonax traillii. The sequence goes on from NW_020955591.1 coordinate 430,532, forward strand.
GGGGTTGTGACCAATATTGTCTACTTTCTAGTCAGTGCTTTTAACTGGTAAGCTACTACACAAAGAACAGATCTATAGTACTGGGATTTTTAAAGGATAAGCCCTACTCAGAAAAATGTGGATCCTTCCAAGGTCAGCATCCAGAAGTGGACACAATGCCTGTATTTCAGAGAGTAATGGGAATTCCCCTTCATTGTCTCTCCTTGCTAACCAGTTCTGGGAGCTGCTTATCTTCTTCTCAGATAATGGCTGTGACCCTGCTGGACTTGGGCACTTGTTTTAGGTACAGATACTTTTATGCCAACCAAAGTCACCCTTTCTGGAGTTCATTCCAACAGACAACTAGCACATGATGCTGCAAGGAAGTGTGTAGCGTATCCGCCTCTTCTCCACTGTGGCTTCACAGGAAATGATACTGCTGTTTGGAAGGAGCAGTGCAGGGAGCAGCTCCAAGAGGTAGTCCCACTGCTCATTTTGCTTTTCACTTGCAATGGATTCCTGCTGGACTTCCCAGGCTTTCCTCCTCTCTCTGCTTCGTGCAAGTAGCTGAAGATGTTTCTACAAAAGTCAGGGTGATGGAGCTCAGCCTGACCTTAGGTAGCACTCGGTGAACTGTCATATCTCTACTGCAGCTGGCACAAACACACAGGCCCTCAGTGTCAGGGGTACGTCTCATTCTTCCGGCTGCTTTTGTCGCAAACAAATATTTATTTTGGAGAAAGCAGGGGAAATCCAATTCTCTAGTTGTGGTTTCGATTCCTTTTGTCTGCAACATGTTCTGCTAGGGAAGTGATGCACAGCGGTTTCTTCTTCAAATTTGCTTCTGGCTCAACAAGAAGGTGGGTGGCAGGGCAGTTGGAAGTCATCAAGCACAAGCAATAATTTTAGTTTAGTAACCTTTTGTATAACTCTGCCCTCCAACCATTGCAATGGCTTCCTTTTTCTGTTCTTACTGGGGCACAGATCCTGGGAGGTCCTGAGTAACTTTGAATTTGTCTGAGAAATTCCAAGTTCTGAATTTAAGATTCTAAACATAGCACAGAAAAGGCATCACAAAATCTTTTTTATCCATGCTGCAAAAAAGGGAGCCAGCCATAAAACTGGAGTAAAGTGAAGCAAGTCTCCTAAGGGCAGTGGGAGAAGGCAGCAACGGGACAATTAACATGAGAAGGCCACAATGTTCCCTCATGCTAAGAGTCAAATCCTAAACTCCTGAGCATCAGTTGAATAGATAGGATCTTTATGAAATATTTATGTCCAGAATGGAGCAGGTGTCAGATTTTTCTCACCCCAGTGGCAAGCATAGCTGCCTTATTGCCACCAATTAAGCAAATGTCAGCATGAAAGACACGTTCAGGAAAAAAATTGCCTCTAGATCCCAGTAGTTGCAACTGGTTATTTGCTAATGACTTACAGTGATGATTGGTGATATTTATTCATGTGGTAGACTTTGAAAGCAAGAAGTGGAGTTTAGCATCCCTGGCTAATGTTTTCCCAAAAGTAATATGATGGCCCATTCAATGCACTAACAGTTCTATTAGCATTTTTCATGTGCAGATTTTGGAAAGGGAGAGATACAACTTAGCAGCAAATATCTGTGGTGCACAAATGCATTCATGCCAAGGTAGAAAAGAGGGAAAATATCTGCTTCTGACCATGTAGTTTTTCCTTCAGCAGTATTTTCCCTTCCACTCCTTTGTCTAGAGGAAAAAAGTTATTCTTTATCTTCCTTGATGTCCACTGCCAGCAGAAAATGTATATGCATATCTTGAAGAAATTATCTTACTTTAAAATAAGCTGTTCCTCTTTTTCATAGTGATTGCACACATGCATATTGACACAACGTGAGCCCAGAGGAAGGCTGCATATTTAACACAGAGAAGTAATGGAAGTTCTTCATACCACTAAAAATTGTAAGAACATTGCCAAGTGCAGCACCATTCCCAGATGCTCCTGGATGGCCCAGGATCTCATGAAATTGAAAAGAGCTCCACATGAATGCTCAGCAGATGACAGGAAAGGTGAAATTTCTCAGTATTACCACCTACTTAGCTGAAGAGCTAGTGGCATTCACTCCAATCATGGACTCAGTCTTGTCTGCAATCTCAAAACAGACCATGACAGCCTCTTATCTATATGAATAGTCTGCACAAAGAGAATACATTCCCAGATCATTAAGCTGTTGACAGAAAGGGCCTGAGAAAACACCTGGAATTTCTGATCCTGTCAGAAACCGGAATTAAAAAGCGAAACAAGAAATAAGGTAGAGATTTACTGGCATTCAAAGTATGGAGGAAAGACATGAACAATTGATAAAATTTAGGTTTCTGACTGAGATGGAATTCTGAGCCAGAAATAAAATGGCTCTTGAAAACAAAATCCCATGAAGGATGAATACGATAGAGAAAAAAAGACTTTCTTACCCTGCAGGAGGAGGTAATATTCAATTATAAACATCTTCTTTGACAGATACATCAGTGAGGAAGTTGCTGCAGGTTCACAGAAAAGATGTGAAGGTCATTAGCACCAGTTTCAAATCTTATGTAGGACAAAATTTCTTGAGAAATGGAATCAATTTGATTGACTGTTTCAGAAATTTGAGGACCAGGAGCCAGAGGTCCATCTGCAAGACACAGAGTACACGCCTCATTTTGTAATCATATTTCCCCTTACTGAAGCCACTAAAATTAAGACAGTCTCTGAGAAATAAGAGGTTAAAACAAAATTGTAAAAGAAATTTCATAATCCTAGCATTAGGAAACCAGGAACCATAGAAGGAGTGGTAAATTGGCTGAAGATTAGGGCATATACTGACTAGGTAGAGCATTCCTCAAAAGATAGCAGCATTCTTCAAAGAGATTACAACTCAGCAAATCCTAGATTGAGCCAAAAAGACAACTTGACTCTATTATGCCTGCCAAAACTACCTTAAAAGGAAAAGGTATGAAGAAAGTTCAAGAGTTTACAAGCGAGGAAGACCTACCAGTCGACCACCGCCCGGAGGAAGGCAACAGGAACTCCCACCCAAAAACCTCCCCAAATTGAAGACTCCGCCCAGACTCCGCCTATATATGAATATTACAAGTAAATGTTGCAATGTTATGAATATGCATGTAAAGATGTTGTAACTCACACTCAAAACTGTATAAATAGGTTACACTGATTGTACTAGACAGAGTCTTTTGTCCAGGGCTACCTGGGACTCTCCAACGCGTTGCAAATAAAATACCTCCTGCTTAGAGCATGAAACTTTGTCTCTAAGTAGTCTTTCATGCTCGATTGGGGCAAAAATTCGGCAACATTACCATGGCCCAACAGAACTAAAAAAAATATAGTAACTCAATTAATCAGATCTTAAAAGGCACACTAATCTTTTCAAAAACATCCAGGATTTGACTTTTTCCTGGAGAATAATAATAAAGCAGCCACAGAAACAGAATATGACAAAAACTGATGTCTGAAAAAAGTATATGTATTCATCCTGAGACTCTCCCCATATTTCTAGGAATGAATAGTAGGTTGATATCAATAAAGGCCAAGGACTCCTTTTTTTTGTCTGTTCTCTCTGAAGCCTATCAAAAGACCCAGCACTTTAAGCAGTCTCTGCTAAAGAATGAGCTCTCTCCAGCTTCCAACAGATATTCTGCCCATCCATGGTTGTTTGCATTTATTGTCTCCCATAAAATGCACTTTTTATTCAAAGAAGAAAAACAAAGGAACTTCTGCTGGTACTGAAATCTTGGTTTGGATCTTAGGGCTAATAAGGGACATATGTTCTTCGCACCTCAAGTTCAGACAGTTGGTGCAGGGGATAGATGCCAGACAGGTTGAGGACACTCACAGTGGCAGTGATGAAGGGCCTGAATTTGTGTCATGTCCCAGCTATCATGACAGCAGAGAGATTGCTTCCAACCACTTGGCACTATCCAGAAAGATTGTATTACTCACAGTGGACTTGCTACTATGACAAGAGTGATGCAGCCAACCTGTTAGGACACAGAATTCTGCAGGAATAAAGGCATAGAAAATGGTAAGTACCATATTTTCTTGGAATTCTTTTCCTGGTAAATTTAACAGGCACCTTGAGCCTGGGGATAACTGTCTAAAAAGCAGGAAAGACTGTAAAAAAAATTTTCAGGGCATAGGAACATCCTCTCAAGCATTTGCAAATTTTGGTGCACAAGTTTTTCATTATTGTTGAAGTAGAATGACACAATCTGACCTAGCATATGAGTTTTTTAAGACCCAAACAAGGTCAAAGCAAGACTGCTGGCAGAGATACTTCTGAAGATTAGGCTCTCTCCTCCTGTAAACTTGAGGTTTGAAAAGCGGACACTTTAGAAAAGTCTGAAATATGCCTTTCTCCTAAACAATAAAGGCATGTTGCACACCAGTAAGCAGAAACCAGAAGGAATCCAGACACTTTCTTGAGACGGTTCAAATAAAAAATGAAGGACTGAGATAAACATGCAGAAGCTGTACACAGCTCCCCAGAGGCAATGAAGGGAAGAACTGTTCAGAATTTACCAAAGAAAGTCTAACCCAAAATCACACACTGTTGAGAGCTGTCAAAAAGTAAAGAACTCCAGCACAATTGTGTCATTGAGAAGGGAAACATTGCGAGCCGTTTCTCATTATACATATGTGCATAAATCACAAAGCTCACATACTAAAGTGCTGAAGAAATAAAATATGTGGTCTCAAGTGACAGGGATTATTCATATACTCTGTGTGAATGTATATGTTGATTAACACTTTAAGCCAGCAGATAATCTTATCCATCTATTCTTAGATAGATCATACCTTCTGAATACATTTTCTTTAAAAAAATCTTTACTATTGAAACTTACAGTTCTTCTTTATACTGGTGTAACAAAAAAAAAAAAAATTGGCCTTAATCCTTAAACTGACAAGACAAATTTTAATATTCATCCTATGAAGAGAGCAAACAATGGTTTTGTAAATTCTAAGAGTCTTAGTTTATATTACTGTGACTTGGAAGCCTAATTTTCTTAAATTGTATTATTTTGGAGTTCATCATCTCCCAAATATTGAAGCACTTGTTTATAGTTTGGTGTTTAATAACCAAGTGCTTAAAACACTTTCTGCTCTAAATTAACCAGTTCTTGGATCGTCACCAAACTCTGCAGCATGCTGCTTCAGGAAAACTCTATCTCAGTTCTGATGACAGTTTAAATTGCTTTATATTTTTAAAACATTATTAATTTTCAATATTATAAGTACACTGAAAAGAGGTGATTAATTACTAATATAAAACAAAGCCCCAGATAAACATTAATTTATTCTTGTCAAGCTAATCCCAGATTTGTATTTCATATTTACTTGTCTCCTTTAATATCTGTTTTTATTTTAGATTCATGGGATATACCCAACAGAAGTGGTTTTGATGCAATCATTGTCAAGCCCTTTGCAGTATTGCTGACAAATGCCAACTAATATGGGTGAAGTTGTGATACTGGACTGTGGTTTCCATACTCAAATGAGGATATACTAAAATTAGGCACTTGTATTCTCATTTAGCCCCTTGAGTTACTCGCATCAGTACGAAGAAGGCCCCTTGTTTAGGTGCCTTTAGTTAAGTGACTAAACTGAGACCCCATGTGGCATACATATTACAAAATAACATTAGCTTGTTCTTAATAGGCTCCCATGGATGCCAAAGGGAATTTAGCCATGGAATTCAAAGGGGACAGACTGCACCCAACTAGTGGATTGTGTAATAGCTTTTATTTTGATGCTAAGTTTTTGGTGTTTTTTCTCCGTAAAAAGGTTAAAAACACAAGTTAATAAATCTTCTAATTAAACCACTTAACAATATTACAACATTAGTGCTGGGATAAGAACAAGCAAAAAGAAAGGCAATTATAAAAGCGGAAATGAAACAAAGGAGGAAGAAAATGGGACAAGTAGGTGGACTCAGCCCTTGGCTGTCAGTTTGGCTCCTTCACTCTCTCCAAGGTGTCTTTTGGGGGACCAGGGGAGGTGGCAAATTTCAAAAGTGTTGACAAGCCTGGCAGACCAGCCATTTCAATTTGTCCCTCAACAACAATACCAGGCAGCTGTAAATGACTTTAACATTCTCTGTTTCATGATGATTCCAGGATTAGGGATAGGTTTTTGCTCTTATTCCAGTATGGGCTCCCTGCTAAGAGGCTCAAGCTTCCTTAGACAGTGAATGCTTTCAGTCTACAAGCCACAAACCTGGCCTCTTGCCAAGATAAAAGGGACAGAAATCTTTTAAAACTTGGAAAAACACTTCAGGAAGTAATCAAGAGAAGTGAAAGGGACCCCACTCATCCACTTTTCTTTCAAGGGGATATATGTTCTGAAATCCCTTCAAGAGTTTGGAAGTTTTCTACATTAATTTGGAGGCACATTACAAATTTTGCTCTTGTGCAGAGAATAGACAGTTCCATACAACACTGCACAAAAATAACAAATTACTTAGATTTTTAACTAAGGGTGAGTAAGTTTCCCAAAATGCCTCCTTTGCTGCTTGAACAGGACTCTTCCAACCAAATGGTCTCTCCTCTTGCTACCTGAGCTCAGCATCAGGCTATAAATGAAACCAGCAGTAGGACGGTATCTCTGGCAATTTCATGGACACTGGTGGACAGGACCTGCCCTCCACAGCCATGCTTCTCTCTGTATCACTTGAGGTGGGACCAGAAACGCTGAACACTCTGCCTCCTTTTTGCCTTATAAACTGACCGCCCCACGTTACTAAATTTTGAGTTCCAGCGAAGGAACAAAAGGGACTAAAATGACTGAAAAACAGACTACATTTTTTAGTATCTTCATACAGTAAAAAGAGGGGGAGAAGTTCACCTACATTTTCAGCATTTCAAACCTGCAGAAGGAAAAATGAGATTTTGGCTCAAAACCAAAACCTCTTAATTTGTAGTTGTGAATATTGCACACTTCACTCTGAAACATTGAAATAAATGAAGTTCTGTCATTGGTTTTCACTGAAAACTGGCATCAAGCCCTCATTTGGTAACTTCAAGTCTGTTTTACAGCTGCAAGCCAATGCACAAAGCATATGGTTTCTGATGCATTACAAGTTAGAACTGCCTAATGAACGTCGTCTTAGATCACTTTCTTTTATGTATAATTTATTATGTCTTCATCTGTGAAACTGATTCAAAGCACAAATGCAAAGTAAATATATTGGGGTTGAAGTTAGAGCTACAACAAGAACACACGATAGTAAATGTGCAAAACACTCTCTTTCTTCAGTAGTTCCAATGGAAACCTTCAAAAATCTGCAAACAAATACTGTCTTCTTTCAGTAGGGTTTTCAAAGCTAAGAAAGCTGGGGAAATAAGTGAGTTTCAGCTTATTTTTAGTTTAAAGGAAACCCAATCTTAAAGCATCATCCCTTTCAGGATTTTCCTTGAATAAAATCAAAATGGATGTTTATGTCCATAACTCGGGGGAGAAAAAATGCCACTCTAGACAGTATCAAGAGACTATTCTTCTTCACTGCCACTTTGCTGCCTTCATAGCAGGTAGCTATACAAAACCCACATTCTATTACTCAAAAACATTAATTGTTCTGAAACACATATGGCTGACTGACAATAAGAAATCCTTTTTATCTCACGTATTTCAAGGTCTAAGTTTTTAACTTGCAGTGTGCCTCATATAACTCCATTTGGGAATAAAATTATCTACGGATATAATGTTTCCAAACTGTTGCTAAACTGGTCACTTGAATTCATCTCACTGTTTAATCTGAGTAGAATTAAAAAGAAGCAGAGGGTGTTTTGTAGACATACAAAGAGGGGTGGGAGAGAATAATATTAACAGTTTCTTATCCTTCCTAGTTACGCTTCTCATGTTTGTCTAAGCAGATTCTTGCCAACCTTAAAATTCATTAATATGGGAAATACTGAGCTCATTGGCTGCAACACCTCTATTTTGGAAATCAGACTACTACTATCCACCACATGTTCTGGCACAAACCCAGGTTCATTCTCTCACTCTCCATTCTTCTTGTCCTTCAACCTCATTAAAGCCCCACAATATTACGTGTGGAAACAAGCACTTCAGAAAAAGTCTTTTCAAGGATCACGTCTGATGCTGCCACTTCATGGTCAGAGCCACAGCAGGAGAACACAGAACCTCACGGAAGTCATGGGGGCTCTGACTGGGTGCAAAGATGTTCCCACATGGAAGAGATTATAGAATTGGAGAACAAGGCCAAGCAATTTGTTCATTTCTCACATGATCATGTATTTTGCATATGTTATGCAGCAATGTACCTTTCAGTTGGGACTGATTATGTTATGCTGAAGTTCATCTTATGTAATGCTGATCACTTAGACCACAGATGCTGAATTAAGTAGGCCTTCAGGAGCTGGCCTTCTTGCCCCTGAGTGATTACAGAACCAAGAGCAAAGTGTACCAGGAGTAACATAAATCAAGAACTGAAGGACAGCAGTTCAAACAGGCCTCTATATGGACTCCTTATCCCAAAATTCTCTTGCTTTTCTTTGCCATCTGAGCAGATTTTTGATTACTGCAGCCTGTGTCCAGGTTTTCTTAGAGTTCTGCCAGAAAAAAGAGCTGGGGCATGTTTATTTCTGAGGGCAGATCCAAGGGGATAAGTTCAGCCAGCTAGCAGGCGCTAGCATCCAAGGGAGTGAAAGAGGACATGAGGAAGGTTCATAAATCCATAGCTTTAGAAACACAAACGGACTTGTCAGTAATTGTTCCTACAGATGTACAGACTGGGAGTAGGGAGGGAGGTTGATGGAGTGAATGCACAGGTGGAAAAGGATTTGACTGTAAACTGAAATGAGGAATGTACACAGATGAGTATCCAGGACACAGTAGAGGAGAAGAAACTTCAAGACATAATCTGAGAAGTCTGGGGTGACTTGGCAAGGAAAAAAACATTAATAATAATACCAGAGTAGACTGGACATGGGGTGAAAGGCCTCGGTATAATGAGATCAGGGAAGATGGGGTTGCTGGCTGTGTAATATCTGGTAGGATATAGGTTTGAGGAGATTCGCGGATTTGGGGACTAGGGTGGAGGCAGCAGAGGATCCTTGTGCAGCATCCCAGTTTGGCATTAAGGATATAACAATAACATGGTGCTTTCACCACCATAAGACACTGCTATTCCCACTGATACCTAGTATTTCCCTCTTTTTTCCCCATCCCAGTGAGGAGGTCTGCAAGCACATTTTCTGGAGGCTCTTTTTTCACTGATGGAAGTACATCAGTTCTAAGTCATAGTACTAAGCAGAGCTTGAAACATCCAGAAACATGGAAAACCACTGAATATTTCCACAGAGCTGCACTGTGCCTGAGGAGGGTTAGGAATCATTAAAAGAAAAATGGTCAGAATTGCAGTCATGCTCTTTACTCTCACAGTGGAGCTTGAAGCATTTGATATTCCTCATACTAAGTACCGCACAGCCAAACAGAAAAAAAGAAAAAGGAAGACAACATCATGAAACAATGTTGAAATATACTTTTTAACAGTAGGAATAGGATGAAAAGTCCAATGCATGAGAGTTTGGGGAAGTCTCGGGAATCTTACTTATTCAGGAGCCAATCAAATTCCCAGCGCAAGGCAAGACCTGGGAAAAAAAATTCAGAATAACATTACTGGAAGAGTTATAATTTATCCTGGATAAGTGTTGGACCACGAAGCACCAGCATGCCATAAATCAACAGTTACTTGCGAATAGGTACATTGCAGGGGTCTCTTGCAACCCTAGCTGGAGACTGATGGTTATATGTCATAGGTCATGGCTAGGCTTCGTGAACGAAGATTTGAGGTGTCATAGGTATGCCTTGTGTAAAAGCATTGTCTCATTTTTTGAGTGTCAGTGCTTTGGGACCCTGTTCACATTCACATGTAGGGACACATACATTGTGGGTACTGCACATAACCACTATAGCTAACACACAACAGCAAGGTCTAGTTTTGTTTTTGAGTAACTGTGACTCCAGGAACAGCTGTAATTGCAACACAGCAAGCATGCACCACCCAGAAGTATTCAGCAGGGACTGTTTGATCACCTAAACATTTGAATGCCCACTTGAATAGCTGGTGCCTATTTATCCACTTGATCAAGTAGGTGGTAGGAGGATAGTAGTACCTTAGGTAAGAAGAGGACAGTTTGCTCTCTGGAAAAGGTTGAGGCAGCTGCTTGATTTGAGGAAGTGGACAGGTTCTCTGTGGGCAAGATGTCCCATATGGCACAGGTTTGTGAGAGATTACCTGCAGCTTGAGGGAATGTAACTGCTTCAGGAGCACCCGAGGAGTTGTTTGCAGTGGAAGGATGAAAGGGTGTGAGGCTGCTCAGCCTGTGGTGCAAAGGTACAAGGCCATAGGTTTCTTGGAGGGAAAGGATAGGTGTGTTGTGCTGATCTGCAGGAGTCTGGGGACACATCTGTTTGGTTCACACCGAATTTTAGTTTTATTTCTGTAACTGGACAACCTGAGTTTCGATATCAGCTCTGTCCAAACACAGCAACCTTTGAGCCCTGGCTGCTAAACATGACAGCGAGTGCTTGGTGTAATCCAAAAATTAATGGTGCCTGATTGCTATAAGCTTCATGTTCTGCCAACTTCTTGTACACTGGTGTCATTCAGCATGGTGGGTGGTGGGAACTCAGTGAAACTTTTGGAATTAGAGATGTTTGAATTCAGAAATAAATCTGTTTCTCTTCTTTTTGTTCTCATCATTTTCAGCTAGATATAGATCTGTCTAGACAGAGCGAAGCTATATTAATAACTTCATTATTATTATTATTGCTATAGCTAACAAAACATTCTAAGTGCTTTAAAAATAGGCTAGTTCTTATTAGTGGGAAGAAATTAATGTCCAAGATTTGTCTGAGCTGTTCTTCTCTTGCTGGCTAAGTACAGAAAGGCAGCGACTGTCCTCCCACTCCTCTCTGAATGGCTCCTTAGAAAGCCCTTTAGAGTTTGTGATTTACCCCTATACCATTAAGCACTAACATCTTCATCTTACAGCATCTGAGCTTTTTTTGTCAGTGTTCATTTTCAGGATAATTTTGTATTGTTTATTTTGTTTTGCTTCAGCTGAAAAAACAAATGGCTGTCAGACTCCAAAATAAAGCTAACTGTGGTGAGGGATTCTGAAAATACTATGCAGGAATCCATTTTTATCAGATGGAGCTAGTAAAGCAGCATTTATATAGCCTACTTTTAGTATCTTGTAAAAGATGCTGAACTCACACTCAGAATCCCTGGACATGGGTATTATCTAAAGTTTGAATTTTGGTGATGAGAGATTAGCTGTTGTACACTCCCTTGAAATGTCCTAAGTATTCAAAATAACATCTGATTACTGAGAAAACTGCATCACTTGTGTCACAGCATGAAAATCAAAGAACAATAAATTTTACTTTTAATTGCACAAGTTTGTGTTTAACTAGTTTTAATCCAAAATAATTTATCCTTAAAAACAACAGAAAACTTGAAAGAAATCTGAAGCAAACCAATTTGTGCTCAGATGTAATTGAAAAATCTACATTTGCTTTCATTCTCCATTTTTTCCTAGTTCAGCCTCATGAAGCTTACTTGGCAATGTAAAAAAATCATGAATGCACCAATCTCTAAGAAGCTACAGGTGACAGAAATATCAGCCATATAAACAACTCATGCTATGTGGACTGTAATTTTCAGACAACTACCATTAGCTTTTTTTTTTTTTTTTCTATTGGGCAATATTACATTTACTAATTAATTCCAGCTAGAAAACTACAATATCCTTTCAAAGAGCTGAAAAAAATATCTTTGATATTCTGCTCTAGGTATTTTACACATATTCCCAACTCAAATATCTGAGTGAGGTGCCTAAATTAGCTACTCATGACACCTTCTGTAACTGATTAAGAGAGACAGGTTACTCCATGAAAAGAGAGAGTCAGTGGATATAGGTTGGATTTTTGGACTGAATTCCTCCAGGAGAAACTTCTGACCCTCCACTTTTCAGGGAGGGTTTGGTACATACTCTCAGCCTCCTTTGAAGCATATGAAGTTCTTAAGAAGTTTTGAGTTGAAGCAAGCGATGTAGCTCATCCAAAATATTGCCATTCCAAAGAACTTGAAATTTTTTGTCTCATGCTGCCACAGTTTCTGTCTGCTGTCACTAAAGGGGCATGTCTCTAATCATACCAAAAACACTTGTCTGCAGCAAGTGTTTATAACCCTTAGCTCAAACAGAAGGTGGTTGTTCAGGCAATGACTGTAGAGATGCAGTGGACACTGACTGCAACAACAAACTATCCTGTCATAGGTTCTTCACCTCTTCACATTCTTAGATCAAAACAAGACGCTTTTCTGAAATACAAAATCTAATTAAATTTAAGTTATTTGGCCCAGTCTATGAGTAACTGGTTTAGAAAATATAACTTCTTCTTGTATATGAACTAAAATATAAAATACAAAATTTCTTGAGAAATGCTGATATTAAAAATAAATCTTTGAATTTCAGTTCATGTTCAGTGGTTAGCTTTGGAAGTCAACAGAAACTCATGATGTCTATTTGAACATTTCGTTAAATCCTGAGTATGAAAGAGAGACAAAGGAGATAGAAAGTGAATTTAGAAATAAAGCCAGTTATGAAAAGTCATGCAAAACTACTTCAAGACAAAAAGAAAAAATTATGCTTTTGCAAATGTTCTGGATTCTTGCCCCAAGTTGTTGTTTGTTTCAAAGCTGTGTGTTTGATTGCACAAAGTGCTATTGAGCTGAGAAGCATCAAAACCAGGATCTGTTGGATTCTGAGCTATTGATGACACAATTAATGAGACAAATGCACCTGTGCAGTTAGAAGTGTCATTTGTACAGATCAAACTTTAAGGCAATCTTGTTTCATCAGTTTGGTTAAGCTTTTCTTGTTTATTTTCTAAAAACTCCCACTGCACTGAAGAGTTGATACTGTGATGTAAATAAGGCTTTGGTCATCTATTTATATGACACATTCTCTACCCTAAGTAAAAATGTATTAAATATTTAATGGAATAATATTATATTAAGGAAATTGGTATGTTTTTAATGGTATGGACTACTTTTAAAACTAGATGTGTATATTTTCCAATTTAAAATTAAAAATAGAAGATAAATACAATTTATCAAACATACATTTCTCATTAATGTCTCTGCTAGTTCAATAATATTATGTTCTTTTTCTTTTTCAATAACAGAAAGCTCCCTAATGACCTCTAAACCATCACAAATTATAACCAATGCAGGTTAGACCCTTCCCCAGAAAAGATTCTGTCCGGATTCATTTTTTTGGGGAATGGGGTCTAGTACTGCAGGAACAATAATATGAAGCCTTTTTCACTATATGGAAGTAAATTGCAAACTAAGAACTTTATTTTCAAAATTAAAGGTAAAAGCACAGGAAAGCTGCTCTAAAGGACACCTGTCACTTTAGAAAAACCTGTAATAAAAACCATAATTTTTGTACCATAGCAACATGTGAAAAAACTACCAGGAGAGTGTTTTCAATCAAGGCATTCATTTCTGTCCACAGCTGTTCTGCATTTAGTTTTTTAGTTCAAATTACTCCTATCTGTTTGTCCAGGGCTAATTCAAACTGAGAAGGAGCTATATGTCACTCACTAAGCAACAGTATAATTAAAAGTCTCATTACTACAGCTGGTTTGAAACATTTGAGAGCTGGGGAATTTGAGGGAACTCATATTAAAAATGAAGAGGATGTAATCACAGCCTCCTGCACAGTTTAATGGGCAAAAGTAATTTCATGATTGCATTGGTTTGAATGAAGCACGTTGCTCTAATTATGTATATTGTGCATATACACGCAAAGACTAGAATCTATCTATATAATCAGAGTGATTTAAAATATTCCTGAAATTTCAGGATTATAATTAATCTGGTAAACTATTTACAAATCATGAGATCATTTCATATCATGCTGTATAACAGAGCTATCTTAAACATGAATCCCAGTCACACATTTAAATTATCCATTTTTTGCATTTTGCAGTGTCCAGCCTTCTGGATGGATGTAGGGAAGTACACTCATGTTGTAGCAGTTTGTTTTTCAAACACTGAGCAAGTAAACCACGTGTTTCATTGTTTGGCATGCCACTTCTGAGGATGCCTACACGTTACTCTGTTCTTCACCATACTACTCCTTCTGGAAAAGTCATTCCAGACTGATGTCAGTTTGAGTATATGAAGGCTGTAGACTTGTTCTAATTGTAGTACTAAAACAAGCTGTGCTTATGCCAATACTTTCCAAATTTAATTTCAATCCACAGCAAGTTTTGCTTACTTTTGAGCAATCAGTTCTGTCTGGTTTTGTATTATCAGAAGACTATACTTTTCCTCTATAATTTTTACGCCAAAATGCTTGAGATAAAGCTGAAACCAGAAACATCAAATGCTAGCTTCTTTGTAGATCACAGCAATGACTCAGGAAGCAACCTGAGGCTGAACCTCATTGTCTCTGTATTTTTAAAATAGAACTATTCTATATTAGAATGTTTAGACTACTAGCTCTTAGAGTATTGCTTTTAATAGATGGCTTTTGCAGATTAGGACAAGTTTGGTGTTTTTTAAAACAAACCCAATAAGAATGTTGCCATTATGCAAATGTACTTTTAGAATTTATTTGTTCAGAAAACTTCAAGTTTTCTTTATCCTTCTGTCTCTCTTCATCTCTCATTTAAAAGAGCTCTGGGAATTAAAAAAAAAAAAAAAAAGTGTCTTCTTCCACAATGTTCTGATTACCTCCTACAAAAGCAAAACCAGTGGAAGGTAATCATGATCAGTGCCTGTATAAACAGACTGACCTGCCAAATCAAGAGAAATACTAAGAAATATTGAGAAATCAAAAATATAAAAGAGCTGGTGGAAAGCCTGGTTTATATTTAGTGGAAACACTTATTTTAACACTTTGAGTTAAACTTTGGAACTGAGAAAGTAAATGAAAGTGTTTCTTCTATGGCAGCATACATGCTACAGGAGTTGAAATCGTTTCTGCTGTCCAGAAGAGGGGTCATGGAGTTCCTAATAGGAGCCAGGAGTATTCATTATGCATAACTTTGAATCATGAAAGTTATCCAAAAGATACACTAACAGCATGAATGGTACATACCTCAGAATTATGGGTTAGTTTGGAGAAGAGTACGAACTACATTGATTCATGATATACTCAATCAGAACTTCTGAATATTTCTCTGATCACAAGGTTTCCTATCTGATGACTTATTCAGTGTTGTTTTAAATTGTGCAATGTCACTTTAATCATTTGGGAACGGCTTAATTCAGCCTCTAGTAATATCAATGAAATTTGTTTCATTATTCACATTGGAATTATATAGTTTTTGCTTATTTTGCTTTCTATATCTTAGGAAATTAAGTCCTAGATGTTGCCCTATTCTTAAGATTTTATTTCAGTTCACACTAACATTTCACATATCAGTAAGGAAAATATTTCATAGCACAAGTGAAAACACACAATATTAATTTTGAGTATATTTCATCTGCTTTCTCTGCATCAGTTCAGGTAGCTGCCTAGCCAAATGCTTTATAAATGTAGTGTGCTTAATTTATAAAGAACTTTATTCAGTGAAACAGCAGAATACCCTTTGGCTTGCCCAACTGGATACAAAACCAAGACATCTGGAAAAATGGCCTAATTTCACATTGCAAAATAATGCAGAAATAAAAGATCTTCCCTTTCCTTTACTTACTGAGAATTATATCATGTAGGTAACTAAAACCCAAAAGAACATCATTCCACATACTCTTGGTGTTATTTTAAGTATTTTTCTGAATATTATTTCAGAACGTATTTCTTCTTTCACTTACACCTGCCATATTCCTGTTGTTATTCTGACATTCCCCATGACTTATGTCCTCCAAAATCAGGGAGCATGTCTCAGATCAATTTTCAATGGCTCAATTTGTATTTATTTACAGATACAGAAAATAGACCTACCATATGTTTATGTCCTCTCAAGCTGTCTTGGGCTAATTCTTTGCCTACCATAGGGCCATTCTGTCTTTATTTAACTTGCTTATATTTAAATTTTATCCAGAAACCTTTGACATTATTTTTTTTTCTTAATAGAAAAAAAAAAAAAAGGATGATACATTATAAATGTCATTAAATTTTCCATTTAAACAATTCTAACTTGGTGTCCATCACTACTTAATCAATTTGAGATTACCTAAGTTTTTCCCCCGATCTAGACCAAAGAGAAACATATTGGTAAAATGAGCAACTTAAGGATGACAAGCTTACTGTCAGTATTCTGCTCAGCATGTGAAGTTGGCAGCTGCTTAACACGTATTCCAATTTCATAACGATGGACACTGGAAAATGCAGTATTTTTCTCTCTCAGCCTTTCCTAATTCACTCCATATGTAAGCAGAACTTACCTCATGCATCCAGATTTCTAGCACCCCATCCCCATGTAGGGGCAGGGTCTCCAAAGCAAATAAATAAATAAAAATGACCTTGGTGGTTTGTGGTTTTTATACACACTCTCAGTCACACATACTCAGAACCACTAAAAATCACCATCTCCCCAGAGAGCCAAGATTTAATTTGGATCACACGTTACAGGCCAGACTAGAGAGTATCTTTACAATAACAATATTTACTTACATTCATCAACAGATGGTAAAAGAGCACAGGGAGAAAAGCTTGAAGAAAAGTGAACATCTTTTCATAGAAATAGTCGCCACATCAGCTATAGGTTGTCAATATAAAGCAAATCAGATATGGATAGAATATTTAATTTTTGCATAAGTATAACTTGGGTTTTCAAAATTACATTATCGATCAGAAATTTCTTCCTTATGTGCCTAACTCAAAACTGAAAGTCAAGTTTACACTATTCCTCTCTGGTTTTTTGGCCAATGCCCATTTACTCCGCAAGACAGAAATCAGAAACAGCACTAGTATGAGATTTGACATATGCAGCCGGAACCAGAACAGTTTCTTTTAGGGTTATTTCCAAAGAGTTGGCTTCATCTGCCACAGTTACATGTGACCGTGTACAGAACTAATGGAGAGGAACAAAAAAACCAAAGCAGAATGTAACTCCCACAATTATTCATCTGTATTTTTGTAACCATCACTCTTCTTTGGAATACCTACAAGACTAATATAATTTCTACTTTGGCTCGTTTCCCTCTCCCTAAAATAAGTATTATCACAGATTAATATATTTTTTTATCCTTTTTCAAGAAGGCTGGTTCATATCGAGTTTTCCTCTTCAATGATAATGTTCCCTAGTTTCTTCATATCCTAGTATAATCTGGCTGTTCAAATTGGGATTCCCCACTTTATGAACTTTCACTTTATACACTCTCTACCTCGAGTTATAGAAATGAAAGTAACCCTCCTGTCACACAAAAATACTTTGCAGGATAGTGCCATGAAAAACAAGCATTTTCTATAATGTAGATTTTCTTAATTTCTAACAGTGTGAAACAACTCTCCCTCACGCTACCAGGAAGATAGATGAAGCTCGTAACACTCCCTCAAAAAAAGGTAAAGAAATAACTCAGAAAGGACAATTATTTATGCAACTTGGAGAGAAATGCCTGCAAGAACTGGTGCTATTGTTCAGATAAAGGGTGATTTGCTCATTAAATTACATCAGATAACATGCTAGTTAAATCCAGACTGGAAAAGTCACCTAGAGTTAATATGGATGAAACAGAAACCTTAACCATCAATCACATGCTGAAAAATTGTCCAAGTGGCAGTATATACTGGCACATATATTTCTACCTTTTTTTTCATTTCCTAGCATTTCATCCATTCATAGAATCCCCTCAGCCATAAAAGGTAGCGTGCTAAAAGGGTGGTAGAAGACTTTGTGAAACCAGATGATTTTGCTAAATAAATTAATTTTTCTGTATTTTATTTGCTGAAATATAAACATAGGACTTTTTTTTTTTCCTGTGATCAACTACAGCAGTAATCTTTTCATGACTCATCTGCCCACCCTAACAATGCCCCTAAAAGAAAACCTGGTTGTTTGAATCAATGTTCCTTAGGACACTTCACTAGATGTGGAAGGAAACCTCAGCCCAGCATGAAAACAAAGACTTGTTTAATAACTATTTTAAGCATTCATGTGAAACTATAGAGTGAATTTCTGTTTGTACAACATGCAAAACTTTACTTGCAAGATAGTGAATATCTAAACATATGTTCTGTTTCTGATCAACTGCTCATTCAAATTGTCAGGTAGTGAAAAATACATATAGAAAAAGATGTAGCAAATGAAGACTAATGTGGTCACTTTTAGAAGTTAAGGTGTGTGCTTACCTGGCAGTTTACCTCAATGGAGAGGAAAGTCTGCTGCTGGCTGTAAACTAAGAGTTCAGTTGCACAGTTTGCTGCAGCAGCATAGGGTTCTTGGTAGATTAATTTAATAATTTTTGTAATCATGATGTAGACATACTACATATAAAAATGAATTATAAAAAAAAGATGGAGAGTAAAAACCTCACCTGATGTAATTCCTGAACCACTATATGCCAAAAATCCAACGATGCGTAGACAAAAAGACAAACTTTTCTGTTTTATATGTGATCTTGTCTCCTTATGTCATGAGCAAGAAGACTATCTTATTGTGTACACTGGAGCCTCTAGGCAGAACAATAGTTTGAGGGGATTTCCTTGCTGATTTTTTGTGGGGTTTTTTTCGATAACAAGTGGCTTTTCCTAACATCATAATATTCGTTACTTATCACTGACTGAAGCTTTTAACTATTGAAATACACATTTTAAAAAGGCACTGGCATCTACACTATCATAACATTCAGCCCTTTTTTATCATAGCACAGTTGTGTGTTTGGTTTTATCTTTTATCTGGGGCCATTCCAAGCAGTATTGCTTGTCCTAACAAATTGAGTTACACTTGAAACTTAGCAGGTGCCAGCCTCTAAACAAACTAAACAAGGCTTGTTCTCAGTATGCAATTATGGAGCGGAACACTGTGCCCCGGGTGTGGTTAACACAGATTCAACAGAAAATTAGACAAGTTTTTGGAAGAGGAATCCACTGAGGTAAACCCACACCTCAAACCCACATCATTATTTTTGTTTTAAGAGGTCCCTGACCCACAAATTGTTGAAGCACTGGGAAAACAGCCTGCTTCCCTGCCCTTACATGTCTCTCTGTAGGCACAGGCTTTTTTGACACTGTCAGTGACAGGATAGAGCGCTACCAGCAGAGAAGCTCCTACTGTAAACACTCAGGAGCATGTGTAGGTCAGTGCTGCTGGGGTTCAGCATGTGCTTCAGTGAAAACTCTAATGGATTGTTGACAGAAAGCAACCTTTTGAGATTTATTGTGGACAGAAGCTGCCCAAAGAAATTGTAAATTAGACAATAAGCTTTCCTGGACAATAGACAGCTTTTTGTTACGTGTTTGTATGGTGGCCACAAAGAGGCCTTATAATGAGGACAATAGGTTTACTGGGACAGTAAGTCCCGAACATTTCCAGTCACAACTTCACTTACAGGGCATCATGACCTCTCTTTCTGTAACACTTCTGCGTTATAGAAAGTTCCTGTGCCTTTTATATTTCTGTGATTATAACCCTAAGCTGGAGTTACAGGCCCATATTTTGGAATTAGTGTCCATGACTGCTGCTATAATACAACAAATATCAAGTCCCCAGAAGACTAGTTTGTTAGCAAACAGAATAAACTTCTTAGAGACTTAACCATAATTCTCTCCTGCAAAAAGTCTGCCATTGCCACTGCAAAGAAACTGAAATAATAGACTAAACAAAGACAAGAGTTAACCAGAGTGGTTTTCATTCTTTTAAAGAACAAGCAGTGTAGCCATAGATTCTTGCCAGCTTCTGTTGCCATTTAAATAATACCAAAGACACAAGTACTTAGAAGAGGAAGGTTGAATATGAACCTGCCAAGCTGCAACAACAGCACTCTTATCTGTGGTGCAATAACATGAAAAAATGGGTACAATAAAATTAGTTTATAAGGGTGAAAATAGCAACTTGCCATAACAGTTAAGTTTTTTCTCCCTTTAAAAATTTCTAGTAAACAAAATAAAAAGATGTTGAGTTATCCTTCCCCTATTTTCTTTTGTACATCTGTTATCTTCTTGCAGCCAATTTTTTCTGAAAAGTTGATGTTTTGTTGAAGCAAATCCAGTAGCTATACAGCTGCACTGCTGTGCAAAATAGCAACCCATTGCTCACCATCCTGAGAACCATGCAAAACTTGGGAAGAATAATTGGCTCTGAATTTCAAGGTTCTCCATACTTCCTTCCCTCTTACAATATTCCAGAGAGCAAGGTGTTAAAATAGAGCATTCTTTTGTGGTATATCAGCTATTCCTGCTGTGAATGCAAGGCAGTTTTCATAAAGGAGAAGTGACTTTTCATTCAGTTTGCATTTTCTACTGGGCAACAGCCTGCATATGGACAACCACCAGGCCATGGCTGACATACTGCTAGTTGACATTCCAGCTTATCTAATTCGTATACACTCACCTTCAGAAAAAGAAATGGGAAGGTCACCCATTTCCAACAGCAAAATGATGCAATTTTAGACTTTTTTTGTACCCTTACAAACAACCCAGAAAAAACTAGGAGACTATCTCTTTTTAAACTGATTTTACTAATAATGGTCCATATGCCAGGTACGTTTTTTTAATCATCGTGCCATAGAGTATTTATGTGTATCCTCAATAACCAAACTGAATTTTAACCAGCTCCTATGTAACTAAATCTAAAATATTAACATTTTCTAGCAGCCCTTCACATGGGAGATAAGAATCTTTGAGAATTCAGGCCCCATGATTTTTCTGTTTGGTAAATTTTTCCATTTCTTGACCAGCCTTTCTCTGTATATTTCACAACTGTTCTGGTCCAAGTAATGTTCACTGATGGAAAAACATGGGTATATCAAGCAGATATTGAAAAGATTTCACTATTTATGCTGAATGTACCTCTACTCTAGAGGAAGAAGATCTTTATAAGTGTTGGCTAATAGCTAATAGCTTCTATTTTCTTACTTTCAGTCTCTGAGGATTGCAAACTTCCATGACATGAAGTTTCAATGTCGTGTGCAAAAGCTCTATGGATTATCTCACGCTTCTGTTTACTAAAGAGCCCCACAGATGGCTTTTAATGACCATCCTTTTGTTTCATATATGAAACCAATGTTCTTTTCTAAAGAAAATGACACTGTGGAGATGAGGTATGTTCCAGTTAGTCCTAAATTAGAACCACAGTGTTCAAAAATATCTGAGTGTTCCTGCCCTCAAGTGTTGGCAAACTGTGTAGAATACTTGTATAACTTGCTCATGGTGAGTGCTTCTTTAGGAGGAGTTGTATAAACCAGCAGTACATCAGGTCTAAAAGGCAGTAGGAAGATGGTTAATTACAAGTAAGGCACACAAAACAAATCTATGAAATCCCATCAACAATTTTTTCCTTCATGGAACAAAATATTCTGACATTCAACTCATCAGAAAGTTATCAGTTCTGAAAGGCACTGAGCAGTGAAATGCACTGGAGAAAATATACGAATCAGTGTGAAAATCATTTCCCCAGTGACATACCACCCTACCTCAACCTTTCTTTTATCCACTTCCTCCTTGGTATTTCCCTCATTTTTCCTTTCATGCTATTCAGTTCCATAGTAATGGAACTAAATTCAGCTTTCTCATTTCACTCACTTCATCCTCATATATAATTTCTGCAGAAGTATTATTTTTATTTCTCTATCACCACTTCCAACTTCCTGACCACCTCATTAGCTTCATCCCTTTTCCCTATTGCACTTATTTCTGCTCTTTTATTTTATATCTTCCTTCACATTCTATTTAAGCTTTTTAACAAAACCAAAGAAAATATGCTGGACTGTTTTGCACAGCAAAGAACAGATATTCCATTCTGCATGTACTGTAATTACATCATGTTTTGCATTGCTGCAGATGCCCTCCCAAGCACTCACACCCCGATGTTCTTTTGTGTAGATAGAACATGTCCTGCTCAGCATGTCTTCATCTCCTCCTCATAATCATCTGCCAGATAACTCTAAGCTCTGTTTTCCACTCCAAAGCACAGCCTTCACCAGCAACTTCATCACAATTTACCTGATGCTTTTTCTAAAGTCCCAGCACAGACTTCTTTCCTTTAGGTATTAGTACTGTGCTCTTACTCCATGTGACAAGACATGGCCATGCACTTGCCTTTAAGCTTACAAGGTAGCATCCTGACAGAAGTTTCATTAGGAATCTGGCAAACCGCCCTGGATATTTTTGCATGTACCGCCACATGTATCTCAGTATCTGAATGGAAAGTCAATCTTATCCTGTGATTCTTCACCAAGGAACATGAGACATGGAATCTTTTAAAGGCACATATTATCTGCAATGCAAGCTCTAGAGAGAGATATTAGCATGAATACTTAAATATTTCCTGGATTTTCTGCATTAAAAGGCACAGGTACAGCTACACAGACTCTGACACAGGTTCTACTCCTAATTACCAATAAATTTAATGGCTAGAGAACAAAGAAAGGAAATTATGAAGAGAACTACTTTTACAGTTATTTTCACAAAGATATTAATTGGGGGGTGAGTTTCACATAAAGAATAATCAGACTGATATGTCTCATATCTTAAATTGTAAGTCCAGACTGGAAGCAAGCCTTCTCAAGGGTCACCTAAAGTTTTATTTGGACTGCTTTAACAAAATGAAGCAGCAAAATGAAGCTCCAAAGCCAATCCATTTGGAACTGTATGAAAACCAACAACAGCTAATGTAGATGTGTTTGTGAAAATAACTACCTATGTATTTAGGATTAAACCATATAAATAAATACACATGAATTTACTTGCTTCAGGTCAAGAGGATTCCAGTTTGCTCTTTTTAAAGAAAGTGATAATGATAGGATTGTACCAGCAAAGGAACCATTATTAAACTGGTGACAAAAAAGTTGGAAAAGTCCTTGTTTGCCTCTATAATATTCAAGCTTAGTCTCCAGTATTTTGGACTCAAACACGTGACTAGAGAAATCTAATTTAGCTCAAGACTATGTCTCTATTCAATATAGATATCTAATCAGGTGTATACCTATATACGTAGGCATGCATACCCACATAAATGTCACAGCAGTGGAGAAAGCAAAAGCATAGGAGATAAAACCTTTAGCTTCTCTCTGCCACTTAACAAGAGTAACACATTTCAAAGGCATTCCATCCACCTTATCCCTTATTTCTTCATTTAGAAAATAAGAAATTGCATCTGTCTTAAATGGAAGAACTTGATGAACATTGCATTAATAGGAGAGTTTACTAAAGTTGACCTCCACTAGGAAATTTCTACCTATTTCTAGTGTAAAGGAAAACTTCTAGCAATAATG
This sequence comes from Empidonax traillii, assembly GCF_003031625.1. NCBI lineage: Eukaryota > Metazoa > Chordata > Aves > Passeriformes > Tyrannidae > Empidonax > Empidonax traillii. The sequence continues at coordinate 453,957 of NW_020955591.1, forward strand.
TTATGCTACAATGAAATACATTAAGTAGAGGAGTATTACAAATGTTTATAGGATCTGCGGTGAGAGAGATTTATGGATGTTTTACAAATCATTTATTTACAGTCACTTTAAAACTATTTCCATTCAAATATTAATCACAATAAATGTATTACACTGTACAAAGAATTAAGATAAAAAGTACTTCACACTTAGGTATAGATTTGTAGTACCGCTAGATTTAAACTGCTCCAAAATCAGAAGATAAATAAAAACATAGAATCAGCTGTGTTGAAAAATACCTCTGAGATCATCAAGTTCAACCCTCGATCCAACACTACCGTGGTTACCAGACCATAGCACTAAGTGTCACATCCAGTCTCATCTTAAAAACCTCCAGGGACAGAGAATCCATCACTTCCCTGAGCAGCCCATTCCAGTGTCTGATTACCCTCTCTGTAAAGAATTTCTTCCTAATATCTAACCTAAGCGCTCCCTGGCAGAGCTCAAGAACGTGCCCTCTTGTCTTACTGATAGTTGCCTGGGAGAAGAGACCAACCCCCACTGGGCTACAATCTCCTTTCAGGTAGTTTTAGAGAGTGATGCCACTTCAGACTATATCTGTCTTCCTGAAAAAATTAATTGCAGAAAGACTTTCTTTAAGCATTGTTCGAAGTCTCTTTCTTTAACCTGTAATAAGTTGCACATAAATGCATCTCCTTTCTATGGATATAATTTACTATTTGTGATGTCACAAGAGTGTTCTTACACTATTTAGATTTTAAGGTACCATTAATGGGAGAAAATAAGTTGTGTCTCTTTCATATATATCTTACCTTACAAAAGTAGAAAGAGGGTATAATTCCCAATGTGTGATGCTCCATGTTTTTGAAATTACAGCCCTTAGAGATTTTTTTGGCATTAAATTAAAACCACTAACAAATTGCTAGTGGTAAAACATTGCATGAACATTGTTTCTTGCAAAATATTGGAAATAACTATTGTAGCATTACTCAACAGTTAAGCAACCTCTGTTTACTGTAAGTATTAGCTCCTTGAACAACGTGTCCTGCATACGTAAATTCATTCCCTTTGGAACCAAACTCCCAACTCCTAACACTTGGATCACAGAAGTAAAACAAAAATATATGAACAAGTCCTCTTGATAACTGGTCTAATATCCATAGCTGGGCTAAACTGTTTACTTCAAATAAATAACTAAATAAAACATGGCTAAACAGAACCATGTTTATTTTTCAAATATTCCCCTATAAACAGATGTAAAGAGTACATTTCATTTAGTGAAAAGTAAGGTTTTGTTTTGCTTCTTGTATATACATCTGAAAATCAAACTGTGTAGCTACTTCTCTTAGGAAAAGTAAGTAGAGAACTGTCCCTCATACATCTCAACATCCCTTATCGGTCAATGAAATTTTTATCTGAGCAGAAGAGGATTAACATGTTCCTATCTGTCTCCATCCATGAAAGAAACAATATACTAGGAAAAGAACTGAAAATTTTGAAGAATTTCCTCAATCATTAATAAGTTCAGCCTTGTGATGGAAAAATATAAACTCCTTATTATTTTTTCTTTTCCTCCGTATAAAACTACATCCAGCAAATTAAACATTGGCTCTCCTCAGAGGGCAGGATCAAAACTAAGATTTGCTTCCTACTCTCCTTAGCATATTTTTGTAGTGTTGAACAGTAAATGGAAACAACCTTGATCTGTAACCTTAAATTCAATTTCCTATTTTTCCTCTCTGATTTTTTAAACTGTTCTCCTTGGATTTTGTAAAGATGGACTGGAAGAAGTCTTCTGGATTGAAATATTTCCAGTTCAAATCCAGCCTCACAGCAGAGCTAATACTGACTCTCCTCTGAGTTCCAAGTACATTTCTAATTATTCTTTCCCATTTTATTCCAAATATACATTGTAAAAAATAAACAAGAAGTGCTGGTTTTTTATACGTCTCTTTGATTTTATCTTTTTTTTTTTCCTTTTTAAGTCATCATTACATGTAATATCAGTTGTAAAAACACAAATCTTAGAGGAGAGCTTGTTATTTAACTACTTCTACTGTGGTTGAAAACTAAAATGCAGAAAATTATTTTAGATCCTACATTAATCCCAGAAGCTTAACAAAACCAGAATTTGGGAAGGAGCACAACCATCTTTACCGTACATGGAGAGAAAAGAATGTCACAACACATTTAGCACATACTATGCCAGCAGTAATAAAGCAGAGATGGGAGTTAGCACCTGCTTAAGAAGAGAACAAGCATGCTAACACTGGGAGTCAGGGGAATTTCCCACTAAACTACAACATATAGAAAGTAGGTCACTTTTACTCTTTTGAGAATGATAAAAAGCAACAAAATTCTGAATTATATATGAACCATTACATTTAATTTTCTTCATCTCCAGCAGCTCCCAGGAGCCTTGAAGACAGAAAAATCTGGATTTTACGACTCTGGCAATTATCTAAGTTAATACCGTAGAGTTCTCCACAACCATTTTTATTACAGTTATGGGTCTGTCAACTTTTCTATTTTACTCCTCTTTACACTTTTTTCTGTACTGCTTGCCTCTGATTTAGTGTTTGCTGTAAAATTTACTCCGGACTTAACTTGGCACACAAACATCTTACAAACAAGCTTTACCTAAAATAAATCTTGAACATATCTGCAATGTAACTTATCTAGCTCTCTTGCCAGGTGTTACTGGCAGAAAATAAGGTCAAGTTCAAATGTCTGAGAGGTCTTCTTAAAAGTAATAAATGTGATTGCCTAATGTACTGCACCCAGAAACCTGTGAAAACTAAATATCCTCTCTGAGTGACCTCTAAAAGTCAGTTATTTTCTATTCTGAAACATGGAGTCTATGCAAAACAACAACAAAAAAAAACATTATGTGGGGAAAAGGACAACTGCAGCTTGATAGCATACAACAAAACCCACGCCCATTTATAAATACAAAAAGCAAAGCTATCTGATAATAGAGTTGAATTTAGGAGCCACAATTTATTGAGTATAATATAGTAGGCTAAATGTAAAAAACTGATTACAACACTTCCATGGAAGAGAAGAAACAGTGGAGGTCAGCACCCAAAACAGAGGCCTAGTAAAAGAACCAACCACTGCAATTTTCCTTAGAGACGAAGTTCAAATTCAGGGCAATGAATGTTGCTCAGTCGAATTACACACAAAGGATGAGAAAGGGCAAAAATACAGGCGCAGATAGAGCAGACAGCGGGAAAGCCCCAGAGACAACTAGAGAGCATGTAGGATGATTTTGATAAGAAATTAAGCAAGAAAGAGGGGCTTAGGGTAGACCATTGTCTGAGGAGACTATTAAAGCAATGAGCCTCTCGTGTTTACTTCTTACGGCATTCGGGGAAATGGGAGTTCATAAATATAGACAGAATTGCAACAAAGAATGATTACATTTCATCATCAATTTGTAAAAACATTGCCCCCAGATATCAGCTAATCACCATGGATTATAAAGAGTGAAACACCATCAAAATAGCTCTGTAGCTTTGCACCTGATTTCCACCTCTCCCGGCGCAAACACCTTAGTAACAGCACCTCCCCTTCACCTGCTGAGCACCACAATACTGCCAGCATAGCCCCAGAGTCAAAAGGCATATTTTGGCAAGTCTATTCCCACCGGAAATGTTTCCCTGAGATCGTGTTGAGACTGCTCCAAAATGAAACCAGAGAGAAGTCAGGGGCACTGGTGCTGAGAGGGGCACTGGTGTTGCACGGTTAGCTCAGGCCTCTCCATCCCTGTCCGCCATCAGGACTCACTCACACTTTATTCACTCTTTTCAGCCTTTAAAAATTAATAGCACCAAAGGCCTTAAATGTAGTCTTTCCCTTCTGGGAACACTGGCTTGCCACAAGGCTTCAGTTCTGTTACAGTTCTTTGAATTTAGAGCCTTAAGAAATGTGTTGTTTTCTTATGCTACTACTCAGCATGTGGCATATGGAAGATGACAGCAGAGGTCAATCTTGTGAGTTCCACAATAATACAGAAAACACAATTTACAAGGAGACAAAATATGGGTGAGAAACAAAGGAAATCATCAACATGGAGTGATGCCAGCTACCAGGCATGGTGAATTTCCGGACAAAATCCATGTATAGGCATTAAAACTGTGAAAGAAAGCAAAGACTCCATATAGAATTTATAATGGAATTTGAGAAAAATTATTGGTATAACATTGTGGGGCTGGGGGGAGGGGGGAGCTAAACGGATGCTCCTGTTAGAATAATGCTCCCAAATGCTGAAACAGATCATCAAAATATTCAATGAGTCCAGAAAGAACAGTAGACACAAAAATGTTTTATTTTGACTTTACCTGAATAAATATTTGTGTTGAATAGTAAGAAAAAAATATACTACAGATTTCACATTCTTGGCACCCATGAATAATTTCAGAAAGAATGGAAGCAAATCAGTTTTGTATTTTTAAAGCAATAGACTTGGCATTAGAAACATGCCACTCATTGAAAGAACTACAGTGATCAGTGAAAGGAATATAACAATAATGTATTGATACAGAATAAGCACTCAAATTCCAAACTATGCAAACAGAACGGAGCATGCAGGTGCTATGTATTATAGATGCCATCTAACACATATGCTACAGACTGCAATTTGACAGAAAAATTAATGGCCAACCTATAAACTGCAGTGACAGAAACAGAGGAAGCAGAACCAATGTGTCTCCATGTACTACTGATATGCCAGGAAAAACAATCACAAGCACCTATTCTTGCTGTTTCTGAGACATTTTGGAAAGACCTCCACTGAAGAGAAAGCAATCTGCAGTGTCAGATAGCAGATGCAGAGATTCTTTATGTACATTTATTACAGAAAAAGGCAGACAGACGCTCAGCTGCCATTTTTGCTCTTTTGTTTTTAAGTCAGCAATCGATCCAAATCAAACTAGACGGCAGAGCCACCTGCACTTCAGCTTCAGCCACATCATGGATTAGCAAAACCAAGTGCTGATGAGGTGTAATGAAACTGTTCCAAGACCAATAGGCTGCTGATAAGAAATGCATGAAACAAGTGATAATAACTCTTGGATTCAGTAGCAGATTGGATTTTATTTAAAAATACCATAATCCCATTGGATTCAGTAGCTGACACCAGGAAATGGATAAATTCTTCATAACTGAGAACAGACATGCCAAACATAATTCAGGAAGCGCAGCTCTTGCCAGAGATAAATTCCAGTTCTGAACGTATATGATGCAGCATGAGGTGTGCAGAAAGTACTATGATCTTTGTAGCTGAGGGAGACTGCAGATTTGCTCAATCACAGCTTCAGATGGGAACAAATCAGAACAGACCTTCCTAGCTTTACTGATGGACCTCTATGGTCCAACTACACCACTCCAGCTTCTGGGAGAAAGACCATCTGAAGGACACAGACAAAAAGTTCGATTTGGAAACTGAAAGCTCAGCACAACTAGCAGACTATGTTCAAACTGATGGTATGTCAAATCTTTTTGTGCTATAGTCCTTAAACTTCTCATTTTAAAATCTTATTATGCAACTATCATAGTCGGAAAGATAACATTAAAGGAAAGGTAGTCTTTTATATTGTCCATGTCCCCAAAATAAGGGACTTTCAGCCACAAACATGTGTTCACATAACTCACAATAAAGATAGCTCTAAAATCTTAAACTTGTTCTGCCTCGTTTCTGGTTTAAGTTGCAACCTTGTACCACCTCCTATTTATTAATGTATTATATATATAAAAAAACCCCAAACTCTCTTTCTTAAACAATCACTTTGTTCTTGAAGTACCTTCATGTCTTCAATCACTACCTGTATAAGACAGGAAGCAGAAGCAACACACCTTTACTAAAGGTAAAAGAATATAGGAAAGGAACAGGATATGAAGCTCTGGTTTGTTTTCCTTACATAGCTATATCTGTGCCTGATGCCCACCATGTAAAATCATCCTATAATTCACTTACAGTTTAACTGCTGTTCAAATATTACTTAAGTAGCACTCAATTAATTTATGATACTGGTCAAGCCTCAAAAGTGATAAATGTTGCACATTACAAACAGATCAGATTGGCCAGATCACAAGCTCTTAAAGAAACTCCAGTTTTACCCCCGTAACCTCAAAGGTTTGGTAGATTAGTAATACTTGCATATTATACAGACTATTTTCTGAAGAATTTCAGCAGGTCCTAAGCACAAACTATATCCCTGAACAGTAAATGTGATGTTTGCACACAAGAGTGATCATTTTTTTGCCTCTCAATGTAAATCTAGCTAATATGCTAAAGGAAGGTAGGACTTGTCCTTCCATCAAACCACCAAACACGTCACCCGTGTCAGTTCAGCTCAAAGAGAGGTGCAACACTTCTGTCCATGAACATTCCACTGCCATTTTGCCCGTGAGTTCAAATGAGATTTCCTTTGAATTGATATGATAGTAGTGGAAGTATAGTGAAAGTCTTCCATTAGCTGCATGGATGGAAAAAGCCCAACATACATTAGGGGTTTGAGATTAGTAATAATAATTATTGCCTTCTCTCAATCTGTTGAAAACTGTATAAAGGTCACAGCACTGCTGATGCCCACATTTTTCCCTGTTTTACACAGCTGAATAGATAGAGTGCCTCATGACAGCCAAATTATGAGATCAGGCTCTAAGCAACTATGACATCAGATGCTGCCAAAAGACATTTGATTCCTCTATTGTGAAATGCCAGGTTGGTTCTGGGACATGGTAAAAAGCCAACTCTAGTTTAGAAAATTCTATAGTGAGCTATTGTTTGATACTAAATACAAGATCATCACTCCTGCTGCTGCTGCAAATCACAGGGCATCCAAGGGCATGTCTAACAATATTGCCACTTTCTACTGTGTTTGCAAAATACTGCAACAAAGCTTCATACATCCAGACTATAGAAAGTGTCTGTGAGAGAATGGAGACACAGAATTCAATGCTGGGAGTACAAATTAAGAAGCTGAAGTTAATGAAGCTAATGAAAGCCTGTCACCAGCAGTATACAGCATAGTGCTTCAAAGGCAATCTCATGTCCTGAGCATCTAAAAGTTTCTCTGCACCTGAAATTTTTGCATTTATTTCTGAGCAGTGTGGAATTTTTATTAGGTTCAGCATGCAATTAAAAGGATCAGATCTTCCCCCCTGGCTCTCTGATACTAATTTAAATGCCTAAACAGAACTATTGCTTCTTTCAGCTGGTGAGGATCCTGTCTTAAAGTGTGAGTGATGACATTGTGGCCAATTCACTATATTCACAGTAAAAGGAATAAAAGATAGCTGAGGACAGCTCCTTAAACCTGAGTAGTCTGTGCTTAATAGATGTGGGCTGGTTTGACTGGCAACTGTACAATTTATGTTGCAAAATAGCACATGATGTATAAAATGTATTATGCTTTTAATTAACTTATTTTCTGTCAGTTTCGACTTTGGGAAAGAGGACAGTTATGCAAAAGGAAAAAAAATACAAATCTTATTCGACTCCAAATAAAGTGGTATGGAAAGGTTCTCAGAGTGTAGAGAACCAAATTAATCTTAGTAGAGCAATTGTCTTCTCTTTTTAATCATATAGAAATATGACAAGTATAACAAGTGTTTTGCACTGATAACAGCAGTTTTTGCAAAATTTAAATAACACACATGCATATTCAGATATGCCAAATATTTGGTTCTTTTTTTAAAAGATGAATTTATAGAGATCCTCCCGTACTATATCTGATCAGATCAAGCTTCCAATTCACCCAGCAGGCAGTCCTGATGGTGTCCTAAATGGGTCCCAGGGAAGAGTGTGAGAACGGTTTATTATACAGCATTAATTCCCCAGCCTCCAAGGATTTATGGCTGAGCAATTCCTGAATCAGATGCAGCAATTCTAATAGTTCTCAGTGGTTTCTCTTTTCATCCAAGGACTTCAAATGTCTGGGAGTTTTTCCTGTCCATAGCATCTTGTGGCAAGAACCTTGACAGCTTAGCAATGCAATGTGAGGCAAAAGCACCTTTTTTCCCTGTTTTGAAATTGTTACTTCATGGTTTTACTTTCCATATCCTACTCCTTTCTATAATTCTTCGCAGTAAAACCTTACTGTGCCTAGGAAACTCGTTGAACAGATCCTCCCAAAAGCTACGCTAATGCACATGGAGCACAGGCAGGTGATTCGAAGCAGCCAGCATGGCTTCACCAAGGACAAGTCCAGTCTGACAAACTTAGTGGCCTCCTACAATGGCATGACTACATCAGTGGACAAGGAAAGGGACAGTCATCTATCTGGACTTTTGTAAGGCCTTTGGCATGGTGCCCCACAATATCCTTCTCTCTAAATTGGAGAGGGATGGATTTGATGGATGAACTGTTTGGAAGACGAGGAATTGGTTGGACGGTCATATCCAGAGGGTACTGGTCAACAGCTCAATATTATGATGGAAGCTCAATGTCCAGATGGAGAACAGTGACAAGGGATGTCCCTCAGTGGTCCGTAATAGTTTATATCTAGTCTATATTAAAAGTACTGTTTAATATCTCCAGCAAAGACAGAGACAGTGTGATTGAGTGCACTCTAAGAAAATCTGCAGACACCACCAAGCTGTGTGGTGTGACTGACATGTGAGAGATGGGTTGTCATTTAGAGGGACCTGGACAAGCTCAAGTAGTGGGCCTATGCCAAGCTCACAAGGTTCAACAAGGCCCAGTGCAAGGTGATGCACCTGGGTCAGGCCAACCCACAGAATCAGTACGGGCTGGGGGATGAACAGACCAAGAGCAGCCCTGACAGGAAGGATTTGTTGATGCTGCTGGATGAGAGGCTGGACAGGAGTTGGCCATGTGTGCTTGCAGCCCAGAAAGCCAGTTGTATGCTGGGCTGCATCAAAAGCAATGTGGCCAGTAGGTCTCATCTAGTTGATGTACCTGCTCATTGCAGAGGGGTTGGACTAGAGCATCTTTAATGGTCCCTTTCAACCAAATCTATTCTATAATTCTATCATTCTATTCAGAACAACTTAGTATTGCCAACACACCAAGATACCTCAAAAATTTCTCCCTCTCATTTCTAGACCATTTATTAATATTGGGAACATTGCAGACCTCAAGGCAAATTCCATGGATACTTCAATGGTAACATCCTTCCTCTGAGAGAACTAACCATTTACTGCTGAATTCTTTTTTTTATCCCCTGACTTCTTAGATTATTTAAAAACTATAACCAAATAGGTTATATCAACCCTAATTTCTTTATCCACAAGTATATTGGCTTCACTGAAGAATGATACAAGTTTTGTGAGGTATGATCCACCTTAAAAAATCCATATTGATTCTATGCCAACACACAATATCAATTCCTGAGTACACTCATTCTCCAAAAGAATTTCATGCAGTAAACCAGCTTCCAAGTTTCTCTAGAATCCTTGGGTGAGTATCATATATTGCTGTTCATATTAATAACTTCTTCGCTAAGTGCTTCTATCAGAACCAGCACTATGGAGTCTAATAACTTCTTGGAAACAATGTGTTCCCAAGTTGTTACACAGTCTCAAGGCTATGATTATAGACAGATAACCAATAGCTAGACTGAAACCTAACACAAATTATTGGGATTTGGTGAAACAGGTATTCTTAAACCTGATGAAAATGAGGAATCCAACAGAACTGACTCCTTCAAGATTGATTTCCGACACTCAAAACTTAAATTAATTCTAACCTAACTTGAAATGTAACTGTAGAATTAATGTCTACAGGAATATGTAAACATGAAACATCAGCTGCTTATATCATTCATCATCCTAAACTTCCAGGTCAAACTTTTTCTTTCCCAAATATGAGACAAACCCCACCATAATCCTACTTAATATATGGGCAGTGAACTGATTCTTGCAGCTAAAATGCATTAAAGACAGTAGCTGTATCATCACAATACACTAGCATCTCTAAATATTCTCTTCCCACTCAGGTGAACAAACTTCATAAGGCGTTGGAATGACAGCGTTTGCCCTTCATGACGCTGACCTGCTTCCTATCACTGAGTGGATCTAGATCGAGTGACAAACTAGGCCCAATAAGCACCTTTTTCTTAACTCTCACTTTTAAGCCAAAAAACTGAAATCCAGACAAGTGACCATTTCATTAAGAAAAATTGATTGAGATTCATTAGAAAATTTGTTCTAATCTTTGCTGGCCCTAAACAATCCAACAGTGAGCTTGGCTGATGAAGTTTCCTTCTTTTAGGTTATAATGCCACCCTAAACCTAAGCCTAATTTTCTTTTAATTCAAAATGGTTAATTTGTATAGTAAATATGAATATAAGTCATTTGTTCCCTATTATGCAAACTTTCATCCTATCTCTGCCAGTATTGCAGAATGCAAGAATAAAAAGGTTTTCTACCTTCTTTTTCTGAAAACCCAATTCTAGCCCTAGCCCTAAAATTAACATGTACTGTAGAGAGGGAAGAATCTGTACTTGAATACCTAATATGAAGCATATGCTCCTGCCTACGCCATAGTACTCTCTCTGACATGTTTTTTTCCCAGTTCCCTAGCCTTATCCCAAGCCTTCCTTAAATGGAAGATGTGTCCAGGAATACTGAAAACAAAATATTTGCTTATGACTACACTAGCTGCCTTCTGAACTCTTATAAATCCAGTAAAAATCAGACTTGCTACAGCTTTCCTTTCTGATACCCTAACCCTATATTTCATCAGTTCCTAATGAAAAATTAAAGATATTCATCCCCAGTGATATCAACATTCTTATTCCTGCCAGTCATGTGGATCTGACATAAAACGAGGTTCTCGAGCCTTTTTTGGTTTTTTCAAATTTTAAATCTAACCTATAGGTTACCTATACACAAGAGCCCTCCAGGAAAATTGAACATTATCCATTCCCTCTTTCTTTTTTGGTGGCCAGGCAAGTATTTAATTATGAAATGACCTCTTCAAAACTTACTTTCAAATTTTAATCCAAAACCACTGTTTGAAAATCAGTAATCCAGAGTAAAGTTCCAGAACTGGTGAATTTAACCACAGTGGCTATTAAAACAACTCTTTCAAAAGATTAAAGAGAAGTTAAAGAACTATCTTAAGGCACTGGGTCAGGTAAAGCTCTTATTATAAGTACATTGTCTGAAGTTTGATTTCAAGACCAGCCTTAAAAGAGTGAAACAGTGTTTAGCACTGAACAAGCATTAAATAAAGATAATGCTTGGCCCATAAAACTCACCACCTAAAAGAGAACCTGGAAGAAGACAGGATGCTGTAGAAGGCTTAGAAGAGGACACTAGCAACGTGATTTCATTGCAGATCTGCCTGACCCCCCCCGACTAAATAAATGTCGACAGTAGAGAGATTATTTGACTGATATTGTTAAGTATTAACGTGCCTTACAAAGACACGGTTTGAATGAGATAGCAGTATCTGGTATATCAAATTCAGAGGTTAGTTTACACTTGGAGCACTTGGTAGGCAATGCGAAGATGGGAATGAAAGATAGAGTGGGATGTGAGAACCTCTGTGTATCATCTGTGCTTTTGCTCATTAGATGGGAAAAATGTACATTATATTCAGCAACGTATTTGTGGTTCTGGCACATATACAACCAGATTCAGATGTTGCCACATCATTCTGCCTTATGTAATGCACAGTGATGACAGAAACTGCTGACAAGCTTGCTGCAAAGGACTGGTCAGTCTTTGACTGGCTAATACTAACTGTCTCCAGTGCTGGCATCTGTCATTCCAGAAATATCTGTTTTTAAAGGGATTTAAAAGAGCACTAAAGACTGCACTACAGGTTATCTGTAGGCAAAACTGCAAGTGAAATTTCGGACATTTCTTGGTAAAACCATAGCTATCAACATGCCATCTAACAATTGCTCCAAGGTAATTCAGGTGACAATTTAACTGTAAAATGTGGATAAATTACAGAGAAATACATATATAATATAATATAATATAATATATAACTTTACCTTTGAATCAACTTCTTTCTCCGTAGAATTAATATTTTTCCCAATATGTATGTGTATTCTATTACACATACAATAATTTATAATACCAGAAAAAAAAAGTAAAGCCAGATTCAACTGGAAAGACAAAAATCCATCCAAACCACTTTTACTGAATTATTAAGCATGCCCTGCAAGAAAAGCTTCCATGGTCTTGTCAGGAGGGGAAGCAATTTATCACTGAATCCAGACCTTAGGTATCTGGACAGAATTTCAGATTTCAGAAGAGGCTCTATGGCTTTCTTTTACAGGTTAAAAATACTTGTTAAAGCTGTCTAAACTGTTGCTAAGAGAAGTGACACATTTGGCAGGGATTTGTGAGTGATAGCTGGAGATTCTTGAAAATAAAGTAGATTTGGCTTACATGTTGTTTTTTTAATTTACTTCAGAATCTTTAGTAATAGTTACAGATAAAATTCAAATCATTATATAACACAAATTGAGTATACACTCACCGAAGGATTTCTATGTCTTCTTCAGAATCTTCCTACGAAGCCCCATCAGCTGAGACAGAAATACACCATTTAGATGTAAATTTTAAAACCTTTTCAGAAATTTAAAATAAATATCTTCCATGTCGTACATGGATTTAAATAAAGGTTTCCGCCTGCAATAGGGAACACTGAACCAGACTCTCAGCTCTTCACAGCTCTCTATGCCAGTGTACCTTCTCTGTTAGTCATTCAGATTGCTCTTAACATACACTGGAATAAGTGAGCTGGGATTTAAGTCTTATCAGGCTCAGTTGGAGGAAAAACATGACCAGGAACCAATTTTGCAGGTTATGTACTTTTATGAAATCCTTAAGAAAATAAGAAATCTGGTCTTTTTTCTGTTTTCACTGTTTGGAAGAGAAACATGATGTTACTGAAATACCCTGTGTGCTGCTAAATGGTACTATAGAAATATGCAGACAATTATTTAATAGAAATTAAATTGTTCCTTCAAAACTCGAAGCTCTGAAACAGTGAAGTTCTAAACCACTCCTTGACTAGAAGCCCATGACCATTCCCATCAGCTTCCCCTGGGTGTCCCCGATGGTTTATGAGCTGCCTGTTGGACTAGGTCATGGTCATGTACTCTGAGCTCTTTTGAGTTCTCTGAAGCTCAAAAGCAGTCTGTAATTGGGTTCTTAGCACTAACACCTCAGACTGCCCTTTGCATTCCTAAAGTGTTATGTATTTTTTAAAAAATAAGCAAAAACAAAGCCTTGATGTTGTTCTGTAAGCATTGTTGTCAGTCCTAAACAGCTCCAAAACTTTTAATAGAATGAGTGGAGTATTGCTTGAGATTTTCAGGCATTCAGATGCCAAACTTCTTTAAGAACCTTTGCATTAGTTGTAGCCATGACCTCAGCTAACCCAAAGAAAGCCACAGGCACGTCTCCTTCCCTGTTGGCAGCTACTTTAATTGGCAGGTTCACAATGAGCACTTTTGTTTGCATCCTAAACATGCACAGCATGATTAAAATGTTTAATACTTTCATCCTGAAAGTACAGCAATCAATATGTTGGGGTTTTTAACAGGCCAAGTCATTATACATTTAAATAACATCATTCAAACACTTAAGGAACTTGTTTTACAAGGACTAAAAAGGTTCCCTATTGAAAATTATATGGATTTAGCTCAGTTTAAAAATAGACATTTTGTTTGTTTTCCGTTCAGTTGCTCTACTATTTGCTGCTCTTTGCTTGCATATGTAGTCTCTGAGTATTTTACTACCCCCTGCTGTATGGAAAGAAAACTGTGCAATAGCTGTGGACTGTGCTGCTAACACCTCTTGAGAGCTCCCCATCAGGTGGAACACCAAGGGGATGGATTCAGAGTGGTTGGAGATACAGGATACTGTTTGGGTTGTCACATGAAGTTCCTAATGTGTATGGTGTGGATAACAGGGAACAAAGTTTTCTTGACAGCTCCGAGATCATAGACCATTGCTGGAGCAGCATGGTTACTGGGTTTGTGTAGTGCATATCATCATGTTTCCCAAGCAACTAAAAGTGCTTTGTGAAGCAATGAGTCAGATGCTGGTTGTGCTGCTTGTGCAGTAACCACACACAGATATTTATGTTTTCAGAAACTGTGTGTCCAAGAACAGGATATTGTTATATACGTCTCTAGCACTAACACTGTTGGGCAGCCACTGAATCAGACTGACCATCTCTAAAGCACGTGAGCAACATTTGGTGTACTACTGTGTACCAGAACAACCCACATAATATTCACTCACTTGGGCTGCTATATTATGTGAAGAAACTCCACTCTCAGCTCAGCTGAATTCTTGGTTAAGGGCATAATACTGAATTGCCTTCCACACTCACACAAGAAAATGCACATTCCATGTGCAGTTTGCAGGTCAAATAAAGAACACACTCAAATATTGTTCACCTATAATCAGAAATTGGAGACAAACATTTCTCTTACATTTTTTTCCCAAAGTAATTTGCCAGAAAATCTTGTTCTTCTACCATCAGTTCCCTGCACTGGAAGAAAAGGGATTTGAATTTGTGCTCAGTGGCATTTCCTCTCCCGCTGCAGTTCACACGGGGTTAACTTGATGTTCATGCAGGGTAAACTTATTCGAAACTGAGCATCCCCTGTGAGGCTGGTTGGTGGCTGGTTCACCATAGCCCTGCCCCATCTGCCTGGCTGAGCAGCAAGGTAGTCAGCTCCCTGGACTCCCCAGCTATTTGTCCTAGTCATTAAACTGGAGCACCTTCAAAAACACTGTTTTTTAAAAGGCAATTCATGTTGGACTGTAACCTACTGTCAGGAACAATGTTAATTTAATATATGTATTCCCCAGCAGCAGAACAAGTCATAAATAGGAAGTCCCAGAGTTCAGATTCAATCCCTTGGTCCACAGGGGAAATGACCTGCTCCAAAACTTTTGCTGGCTCCAATCATTTCCCAGTCTGTGCCAAAACTGATGCATATCCAGTGATAGACAAAATCTGCCAAATCTTCAGTCCTATTTGCAGTCTAACATTGCCTACACATGAGACGGTCAGCAGTTTAGCATTGCCTGTTCTTCCCCTCCACTTTTGACAATAGGCTAAGGCAGACACAGAAAGGAACTGCTTATAATCACTTGTTCCTTTGGGTGAGCAGGGACCTTAGTTCATAAATAATTTCTGTTGCTCTGGCACAGTGCCTCCGTCTCTGAGTAAGGCACCAGTCTACCACCCTCTCTTCAGGACAAACCACCTATAAAGGGTACACAGCAGTATGGCCACATGATTTCATACACTGCAGTAAAATGGGCTCGGCAGGTAGAGGGAGACAGCGGTCCAAATTCCATTTCAGTTCCTAAAACAGAATCGATAATCACAGAAACACAGAATGTGTCAAGTTTAAAAGGAATCACAAGGACCATCAAGTCCAACTCCTGACCCTGCACAGGACCATCTCCAAGAGTCATACCATGTGCCTGAGAGTATCAACCAAACACTTCTTGAACTCTGTCAGGCTTGGTGCTGTGACCACTTCCCTGTGGAGCCTCTTCCAGCATCCAACCACCCTCTGGGTGATGAATCTCTTTCTAATATCCAACCTAAACCTCCCCTGACACAATTTCAGGTCATTCCCTTGGGTCCTGTCACTGGTCACCACTTAGAAGAAATCAGTGCCTGCCCCTCATCTTCCCTACCAAAGAAGTTGTAGACTGTAATGAGGTCTCCCCTCAACCTCCTTCAGGCTGAACAGACCAAGTGACCTCAGCAGCTCCTCATACGGTTTCCCCTCAAGGACCTTCACCACCTTCATTGCCCTCCTTTGGACATTCTCTCATAGCTCAATATCTTTCTTACATTGAGGTGGCCAAAACTGCACACAATATTCAAGTTGAGGCCACACTAGTGCAGAGCAGAGAGGGACAATCCACTCCCTCGACCGGCTGATGATGCTTTGCCTGATGGCCCCCAGGACATAGTTGGCCCTCCTGGCTGCCAGGGCACTGCTCACTCATGTTCAACCTGACATTGACCAGGACCCCCAGGTCCCTTTCTGCAGCACTGCATTTCAGCATTCCTTTCCCCAGTCTGTAGGAACATTTGGGGTTGCCCCATCCCAGGTGCAGGACCTAGCACTTTCTGTTGTTGGACTTTATATCGTTGGTGACTGCCCTGTCCTCTAATTTATTGAAATCTCTCTGCAGGGTCTCCCTGACTTGAAGGGAATCAACAGCTTTGTGTTGTCTGCAAACTTGCTTAGTATCCCTTCCAGTCCTTCATCCAAGTAATTTATGAGGATGTTGAGGAGCACAGGGCCCAAGATGAAGACCTGTGGAACTCCACTAGTGACACATAGCCAGTCTGATGTTACTCCATTCACTATTATCTTTTGTGCTCAGCTTGGACTACGGATCTTCTGATGGTGTTCAGCATTGAGCGATGCTAGTGGATTATAAAGGTACAACAGGCAGAAGTTGTGTAATTTATACCATGAAAGAGATAGCTTAGCCAGATAGTTTCATACAGCCAATAAATCTAGTCATGTCCAGCACAACCGACTTCTCTAAATTTCTATTAGCAATTCTTATAAGAAATAATGCATTTTACTATGATGTCAAATACATTATTTGATAGATTGTTTCTTAATTTTTTTCCAGACAGTTCAGATAACTCTAATAATAAAAATGCCTTATTCTGTCTTCATTCAATTCACTTCCAAATTCAGGAAAAAAAATCAAAACTAAACATCTACCAAATGTTATTTCTCTCCAACCGAATGTGATGGATGGTCTGAGGATCACATAAAAATTAAACAAAAAGTGCATTGTTCCCTTCCAGATTTTTCAGCTGGTGTAAATCAACATAGTTTCACTGAGGCCAAGTTGCAGAGATGTACATCAATTGAGAATCTTTCCCTTCATCACAGAGAGATATTTTACCTACAATTTAGTTTCTCTGTCTTTTCAGGGTCAGGAAAACTTTAGCCTACTTTCCTGTCATGCTCTGCATATCACAATACATAATCTCCATTTTGTGAAGTTCATTACTGCTCCTAACCTGAGAAGAGGTCCTGTGGAGAAGGCACAGAGCAGATGTAACTGGTCAGCCACTCTGTCCAAGGCTGTCTGACTCAGACCCAGGCATCACAATCACTCAGTGTTTCAGTTCTGACTTGTGAAATACATTATTAGCAAAGAGAAATACACATAGGCTTGTCCATTGATCAAGTTCCATGACACCGTAAGAATCTATAAAAACTTAATATCAAAATAAAATAATTTCAATTTAATTTAAAATGCAGTCTTAGAAGTACTACCATTTTTCATTCAGTTTGATCCTTCTGACTCCTTTATTCCCTCTCCCTGAAATCCAGAGGAGCCCAGCTACAGCAAGGACCAGGCATCCTCTTCCAACCATCTGTGAAGCTGCAAGCATGAGGGAGAAGGAACCTTTACAAGGTTAAACTCCAGGACTATCAGGCTCCAAAAGCCTTTTGATCAGGGTGTCTCATGCACAGGAAGAAAGGTATCTGCAGCCCAGACTCAGGAAAATGACTGCATCATGAGTCTACATCTTCACTTCTCCAACGGAGCTGGGAGGGACCCAGTTCTTAACCATCATCTCTAAAATGCCTCTTCCAGACTTTTTACCCTCACTTGCTGAAGCACCATTGGATGTTTGTCTTCCTTCAGCTTTCCCTCCCTCCCTCCCTCCCTGTGATCCTTTTCTCTTCCCAATCTTCAACCACAGTCCCTCCCAAACCAGACTAATGAAAGCTTTGTTTTCATTATGTAGGCCCAGTGCATAATCAAATACATTTTAAAAATAACAAAACTGTGGAACTGACAAGACATTTGTCTACCATCAGCCCATATCCAAACACTGAGGTTTGAACTTGGCTCAGGCATCCCTGAAAATGCCAAATGTGGATTTCCACAAACACAGGGAAATGGATCCATAGCTGATGTAAACAGAATAAAGGTGCATTGTTTAGAGTTGCCTAGCAAACACACACAGTAAATCGTAGATGAGCAGAGTTGCAGACTTCAGGCTGACAAGCTCTTACACACATTTAACATTAAGCAAGTAAGGGTCCCACCTTCAAATGGGACACTCACAAGCTTAAAGGTAAGTAGCTGTCCAAGAACTTGAAGAAGTCTCAGTCCTGTAGGCTCTTTTTGTACTGAAACCTCATCCACATTTGGACCTTAGATATCTCAGTAATAATTCAAATCAGGCATCACCAGACAGGCTTCTTTTTTTGTTTTAATTGATTTAGAGGCTAAGATTAAAAACATATTAAGCTTCCCTGTAATGGAATTCAATTAATTTGCTTAGGTCTACCAGCGGATATGAAACCGGAACAGAGCATGAGGGATCAGCCAGTCTAAGTTACAGGGAAAAAAAATATGCAAATTTGAAGATTTCTCACAGACAGCTTTTAGACTGAGGATTAGATTTATATGGCAAGCACTCAGCCCTGCTCTGGGGTGCCTGGCCACAGGCGAAACAAATGCCAATTCACCTCTTGTCCCAAAGATCTGACAGAGTTGGACAACACAGCAGACTGGCAGCCCTCCTGAAAGCCTTCAGATGTTTTCACACTATAGAGAGATGTAGCATCCGGTTTAGGCATTAGCAGGAGCACAGAAGTTGTATTCCCATCTGCAGAGTGTTCAGCATAAGCTCAGTTCTGGCTTGGTGCAGTTGCATTGCTCGTGGCAAGTGAGTTGGCGAGTTTGCAGCTAGCACATGTCTTCATCACAGCAGAAGACTGAACTGTAGACATGTCAGGATAAGAAAAGTCAATACAAAGGAAATGTGGGGATGGGATGGGGGGGGGGGCAAGAAATGAATAGAGATATAAGGAAGCAAATTAATGTAGAATAAGAAATGTTTAAAATGTCAGCTTTCCGTGTTGAGTACAATTCTCTTTGTGTTTGGGGTGTTACTGCTGATTTTCTATTTGGATTGTTTTGGTTTTTCTTAATGTTGTTTCATCTAACTTTGCTTCCAGAACAATCTTCTATAAGGTAATAAAATGCCTCTGCGTTGTCCATTCCTGAAAATGATTTTATGGATGAAGGAGACAGCAAAAAGCCCAACTCCTATTTCACAATAAGTAAAACTGTCCCACTGGGTCTCTGGTCATGATAATATACTAGGGGAAAAAAAAGACTACAAACATATTACAAGCAATATAATAAAAAACATGTGCAAAATGTACAGTGTAGTAAATACACTACGGGAACTACTTACAGAGCAAGTAACCACTCCATAACCATCATCAAGCATCTTCTGTGGTTTGGCGCATCAAATATTTGCTGTGTACATTACCATTTCAAAATGTACAAATTGCAAATCCTTGACAACAGCAAACAAATGCTGTACATTACTTTGTCAACTGTTGCCTTTTATATTCAATATCTGACCTTTCCCCTCTGTTCAGTTCTATGTGTAGAAATACAATACACAATGTTTATTACTGGTCACACATATCATTAAATGGGTCTATCACCTTGACAAAGGAAAGGATTTCTCTTTCAGGGGAAGTCTCAGAAGAAATCTACCCCATTAGGAGACAAGGACATCTTCCTCTCAAGGACTTGAGAATCACTTCTGTTAAAGAACTGTTTTGCAAGTTGTGTAAGCACAAGGTCCATTACATGAATAATAATAAGGGACTTTCTGCACTGCTGTGGAAGGACAGACATACAAGTGATCCTTATGCATTATTTAAATACACCACTGAGTAACTTCACACTACATATTAATTAATTTTTATGGCACTAATGCACATGCATACCACAGACAGAGCCACCTGCCCATTTAAGGAAAGACAGAGAAGAAATTTTAGGCAGGTAAGATGGGGACACTTATCCTTGCCAGAGGCTTGGCTGGGCCAGAAGATCTCAGAAGTCAAATTTCAGAACAGCTCCCAGTCATAAAGATGGACCACCTGCAAGGGCTTTCTCACTCCCGCCTGACTTGGACATGTCAAAGAAAGCAGTAGCTTTATAAATTAGAGAATACTATGTTTATCCAAGAAGGAAAAGAGGAATAATGAAAGAAATCAAAGGAGTCCAGATGAATGGAAATACAGGAGCAAATTACTGAGATCCTGCTTATACATGGACAAGAAATGAGAGTACTACAAAGGTTGTAAATTGTGATATCAGGCAGATGCCAGCAGAAGGAAGAGTGATTGCCAGTTTATTGAGTAAAACCTAAATATCAGAAGCAATCCATCATGGGTAGTAACCAGATACTGGGATGTTGTCAAGTGGCCCTGGCTCAGATCCGTAACAGGAGATTAGAAAATATACTGGAGGGTGATTAAGGTTCCATGATCCAATGAATCCAACTTCTTATCAGCACTTCTGACATTTTTTTACCAGCTCTAAAAGACTTCTGCTACTGGTCTGGCCTGGATTCAAGCTGGAATCTGCAACAAAAAGATTCCTTTCTAGTACAAGCAAATCCCAAACTTTTCAGTCCATACTTCTTTCTAAGTAAATTTTCTGTAAATAATAAAAATGAACTTGCAGAAATTTAAGAAGATGGTTCAAAGAGGTATAGTTGAAATGAAGGCATACATTCCAGATTTTGTTCTGGAAAATAGTATCTGGAAATCAAAACATATACAGCATACATTAGGATACAGAAACTGTTATTGCTATTATATGCCAGTTTTAATGTCACCAAAAATCTTGTCAGTTCTCATGGATTTGAGTTTGTATGGAAATCGCTTATATTAAGTATTGCTTTTAAAAAATTGTTGTGTAGCATATTAGTTCCTCCTAGGTCACTGAGGTTTTTTTCTGAGATACATTAAAATCTAATAACAGCCCCTGCAGTTCAGCACAGAAGTTTAGGATTTTGCACTGTCTTATGAAAGAGGACACATCTAAGCATTACAATACCACAGTGTTTACCTCACTATCCTGAAATTATATCAGTGAAGAATACATACTCTAGGGCATCTAGTTGCTCTATTTGTACTCAATGACAATCTTTCATCAGAAAGAGCATCCAGAGTGAGGGCATTTCTGGAGCTTTTAAGTTATCTATATCCTATGTGACATAAATTCTTTCCTTAAGTTCATCTGAAATGTTAAGTTTCCCCTTCCCTTCCCCTCAGACTCTATTTAGATCTGCAGACAAATGTATATTTGTCAAAATAACTCCTTATAGAAATGTAGTCAACTCGATTTACAGATTGATACAAATGCACCAAAGACTGACCCTAAGTCTTGGTTTGAGTTACTTAACACAAGGAAAGCAGCCACTTTATCACTGTTTTTGTCAAAAGATTGATTACTAATGGACACTTGCCAATGCTAAACTGATCCAGCTTGAGGATGGATGTTAAGTCCAGACATTTCTTTCTGTGCCAGCAGCTAAGTTTCTGTTTCCAATAATATGTGAATGTCCAGAGTTTGGTGTTGTAAGGATAAACTACAAATTCAGAATCAAATATTACTTGATCCTGCCATGTGTGAAGCTGCAAAAAAAAAAAAAAAAAAAAAAAAAAAAAAAAAAAAAAAAAAAAAAAAAAATA